>NW_028301564.1:29200000-29232500 GCF_042242905.1 Orbicella faveolata | reverse complement strand
ATTATGTTCAAATGTTGAGGCTTTTCTCGAGACAGAACTTTACAAAATAATAACAACGTAATGAAGAGAGAAAAAAGCATCATTCAGTGTTTTAATGAATTGCTCAATTGGTTTAAATTGTTTCTTATATCTGCTTGCCATCGCGGAAACAGATGACATGACATCTCCAACGGCTACTTTCGTCTGCTTAAGTGTCAAGACATTTTCCGGTCCTGAAACAAATTTCATCTTCGCTGACAAAAAAAGAAGCTCAAGGAGTGAAAAAAAAAAACCCCACAAACTTCTGTCATAATTCCTTTAGGAACAAAATTGACAACAATTAACGTGAAAAAAAATACGTTGAATGATCATTTTTTAATCTTTACTCTTGCACATGCATTTTCATGCAATAATCGCAAAAAAATTAGAAAGCAAAACATACCCTGTTTTAATTTCCTCAGAGACCGCTTGCTCAAACATTGTGGGTTGTGTTTACACATTAGGCGGATGTTGTCAGTTCAACAATTGTTCCTTTACGTGCAAGCGCTTCCATTACCAGCATCTGGCTTTTGGCTCTGAAGACTTTTTTGATCATCTTTCAGTGTCTTTTGAAAGGAAAACTTGAAATTCAAAATGGGAAAACGGTTGATTTCAAGCTCTGAAGCGGGCAGGAAACTGACAGCTTTAGCCACAAAATTTACAAGAAAGAGTTCTATTAAGAGGTGATATAAAGGTGTCTGAATGTCAGTCTGTTAAGACCATGATTTGGTTCACTGAAAAGAACAAGAATTTATTCTAGACCGTGGCAGCGCGGTATTCCGTTCGGTTTTAATATAACTGGCTGGATCGAGTGTTGCCTCAACGAAAGTTGTCAAGTGGGCTTTTAATAATTCATTAGTGCTATTTTCAGATTCAGGAAGTCTTATAAATGAAATATTAGCCATCCAAAAGTAAAAAGAGAAACATTCACTTCTACAACACACATTCAGGTGATCAACTTACTAACTGGGTGCGGCGCTCAAGTTTTAGCGAGTTTCGAAACCAAGACTGAACTGCATCATGAACTCTACATTGACCACGATTGAAGTTTTTGCTCAGCAGTTAAAAAGCCGATCAACTGGCGTTCGGGTAACAGAATCCTTCTTTATGTTGCTGATCAACTTGGTTTCTTTTACCGGAAACCTTCTGCTCGGAATCGCAGTCATCCAAAACCCGAATCTTCGCAGAGCTGTACCAAACATGTACATCATAACTTTGGCTGTTTCAGACTTGCTGATGTCTTTACTGGGGATTCCATTTTCAGTGGCTTCTCTTATCGTTGGACAATGGCCCTTAAACAACTTTGTGTGCCAGCTTCAAGGATTCTGGATTCTTTTGATGTGCGCCGTGTCGTTACAAACTTTAGCCGTGACCGCTGTAAACAGGTATTTTCGAGTTGTTCGTTCGCGCTCGCTGTATCAGAAACTCTTCAACATGAAGACAACAAAAGTGACAATCGTGATTCTGTGGATAGTGGCTTTTTTTGCGCCTCTTCCGTACGTTGCAGCTGGACACCAGTTTTTCTTTCACACTGGAAAGGTGTTCTGTGCACATAACTCTGAAAGCCTTTATGAAGGTTACGGAGCATATCTGGTTCTCGTTTATGTCCTCATACCTCTCATTATTGTCGTAACTTGCTACACGAGAGTATTCATCGCCGTGCGCAAACATAACCTTAATTTCAGACCTCGACTTCGTTCAAGAACCCAGTCAAACTTATCGACCGACAGCAGACTGTCAGTGGATGAAGTAAATGTTACCTATATGCTTCTAGTCGTTGTGATAGGTTTTCTAACTTGCTGGACTCCTGTTATGGTAATCGATATGATTGACTTTATAAACGCTGACTGGAAGCTGAAACGACAAGTGTATGTGAGTTACTCTTGTTTTGGATTTGCCAGCACTTCGCTCAACCCCGTCATATACGGCATCATGAATCGTTCCTTTCGCGCGGAGTACCTGAGAATCTTGGCGCCTTTGAAGATATGGCGATCGCAAAGCATAAGTGGTACTGGGTCTTATGCCGTCCCCGGAGCTGAGAACAATCGACAAAGTTTGAGCAGAAACCAAGTGGGTGTGTCGTTTAAGATCGGCGAAAAGAAACCTGTACCATGTGTACAGAGCAAAGTTGCTCAGAGGGAGACATCGCGCGATTACCGAGCGAACAGTTGGGCAAGTAAACGAGATACATTCAGAGTTAAATTTGAGTCAACACATTCCCAGTAATGCAGAAACACTAGTCAAACTCTAGACAGGAAGTGCAATCTTGGATTTCGGAATAACGAAACAGAAAAACTCTTCGTACCCGCATATTTAACTTTTTACATGACTTTTACATGTCAATGTAATAACAGTTTAGGCAAACATAACCATCAGGGCCGGGTTGTTCGAAAGCCGCTTAACGCTAACCCAGGATTAAAAGTTAACCGAACTATTAATTTTTCTTGTATAAAAATGTTCGTTATTGCTCGCCTTTTGTATAGTTTGAGCTTAGTCAAGCTCAAAACTGAAAGACAAACATAAGCAGAAAACCTCACCGAAAAATTACAACACTGAAATCAAAGTTCTTGCTAATCCTGGGTTAGCTTAATCGGGCTTTGAACAACCCAGCCCAGAATTGTTATGAGAAAATTCGCCGTTGCACAGTCATTTCTTTATTATTTGAAAAATTATAGAAAAACCAACAGTAGCCAGGAATTTAAATATTCTCTCCGATTCTTTGTACACCTGTACCTGTGTAACGTCGTTTCCACTAACCTTTCGCATCCTTTAGGAATCTTATCTTCCATATATGCGTTGTTTAGATTGAATTACTTAACTTATGTATATATTTTAAAAGTTAATATGAAGTTGAATCCGATACACGTTTTCTAATGTATTATCGACTAGGTTTGCATTGTCGTAAAGAAATTACGGCAAAACTGGGTACTTCTGATGAAGGCCCCCTCATCAGAGCATCTAGGGAGGTACACAAATGGGTCGGACAAGAAGACACCGGCATTATCGTGACCGAAGCAGGGGCGCTGTTAATGTCCTTTGTTTTATTTTTTGTAAAGTTTCTTCTGTTTAGCTAGAAAAAAGAAGCCACACTGACTAAACATTTTTTAAGTGTTGGGATTCATCATCAACCCATCTTTAATAGCTTTTAATTTGTGATAAGGCAAATCTCTTTTACATTACAAAATTCTCAAAACGAATACTTAAACACTTGTAACATATCTACCGTTTTATTCTCGATTTATTCAAGAGAAGTTAAGACAAAGTCATCGTATTGTGTTATTCTCCTTACCATTTAGTAGGTATAATACTTGATCATTACAACCTAGTATTAACATGATTTAACTTACAAAAGGAGTTAATTTTAATTAACAGAAAATAAACAATCTATACATCAAGAAGTCTGGGAACACATTGCGTCAGTCAAATTACGAGTGAAGGAAAAACTATGATTACTTCGAAAGAACTTCTACATTTTCAATGCACAATCCCTTACAGAGCTATTTTAGCAGAAACTTGCTGAAAATAGTAAACAAACAAACGAACAAACAAGGCGGAAAGTACTTGCTGAATTTATGATAAAAAAGTTACAAGCTCTACTAAAAATCATAAGCAAGGAATTTCTTGCATACAGTAATTGTATATACAAACTTTCTCACTAACAACTATCCCCGCTTACTTAAAGGGAGAAAAAAAAATTAGGCATGGGTAAGATTACTCAGAAATACTCCCGAACCCAGACGTCGAATAGTTTATACACAAGTCTGATCAAGGTTGGGCGGGGGCACTTCCGCACTCCTCTGGTGCCTTAGATTTTTTTTTAAAAAAAACACTCCTTTATCCTAACAGATATACAAGCAACAGAGTTTTGAGGCTGAATTTGTACTTTAATGTCCTAATGCCCTATGTTACTTTTTCCCTTCATTCTACTTTTTAAGCTTTTCTGGAATTTTGGTTGGTTATGTGGAAATGCAAAGTTTGCCATGCAAGGCATATCTTTGAAATTGGCCTCAAATTTCCTTAAAACTAACACGATCTGACTGTCAGATTTGTCAGAGGTTTTCTATGTTTACTACTAAGACAACTGAGGTCAGAAATGTAAAAGCGCTGAATTACCCTTACTTGGGCAAATGACCATTGTCTGTCCAGAGGACCTCACCGAGGACCCCTTGGTGCGGCACAATGTACCTGAACAAACAACAGAACTTTGTTGTCTAAGTTTGTACATTACAATGCTGTCCCATCTTGAATATCATCTTCTTGCACTGTCAATACATCTGGTTTGGGTCTAGGAGCACATGGAATCTGTGTCTCAACCTCATTCTCGTGAACCAGCTCTGTTTGTGAAATGTTAATGGCCACAGTTGCTGGATCATGTAACTTGTCATCATTTGGTTGGTCTTCCTGTGCATCCAGTTCCCCTTCCTCCATCCATCTGTTTTGCGCATTTAATAATGAATCTTCCTCAGGCTGGTTGAGTAATGGATAGTGAACCCCATCACCAACACTGTACAAAACAAACAAACAAAATTACTGAAAGCAGACAAACTATTATAATAGTGCCCCCGTTACTTTGAGGGAAACCTTGACACTTCTTTTATGTTTTAAATCTTTTTCCTGATAAACAAAATAATTACAACAGTTTCTTCCTTCAAGGAACCTCAATAAACCTCCAAGAAATAAAACAACAACCTCAACTCACATAATGACACTTGCAAGGATATACAGTCAAACCTGCATATAACGGTCACCCTTGGGAAGTGGCCAGGTGACCATTATATACAGGGTGACCGCTGTACACAGATTTGCTTTAACCTCCCCTGGATGTTAATAAATAGCATTTTTATGTGCAAATAATCACTCAATTTACGTTTTATTGACAATAACGAGTAACAGCAACGCAATAAACACGATGAAAAAGGCCCATAAAATGTCCGTGGTGTACTTTTAGGGAGGCGCGGTAAAAGTCTACTGAAAGCTAATGAACAACGTTTTCAAGTGGAAAATCACTCAATTTACATTTATTGACAACAATTTGAGACAGATAAGTACAGTACAGTGTTATAATCAGGGGACTATGACGAAAGTGAAAACAGTGTGGTACAGTTGTGTTGTTACAGTTACAGTACCGGTAACTATTGTTTGAAAGCGATGACACTTGTATCTGCCACAAGCATTTGTCGTACATAGGCAATGACATGTATTAGTAGCTGTGTTCAGTACTAATATTTGTATTTTTGTGAGACCCCTGCCTTGGTGGCTGCTATTTAACGAGCTTATGAATAAAGCTTGTCATTATTCGTTAATCATAACCCAATTTCGTGACCGTTACATACAGGTAAAAGATAATGAAATTGTGGATTCAGGAAGTCTAAAGGGTGACCGCGTCCGTTATGTACAGGTGACCGCTATATGCAGGTCAACTTACCAGTATTTATAAGAGATGATGTTTGGGAAGTTGTTCAGTGACCGTTATACACAGGGTGACCGCTATATACAGGGCCGTTACATACAGGTTTGACTGTAACTTGCAAGTTTCGTGTTATGTATAATATTTTGGTTTAAGGTAGTAGATACCCGCAAAAATGGCCAAATTTTGTCAAAACTGGAGTCCAGAAAGTATGACCACTGCAAACCATATTTAATCATAACTTATGCTACATTAAGACTTTAAGTCTTCAGCTACCTGTGGCAATAAGTTTTAAGAGGTTTCGTCAAATCCTGGCCGAGCTAAGGGGTGTTGACTAGGACCCCTACTGTGAAATAGCTACAATTTTGGGGCAGGTCAATCTCCTTCAAAACCTGTCCTAATTGGGCCGAATTTTCGTTGCAAATGCAGGAGACATGGTAGAATGCAATGACCTACTTTTCACCAGCTTCTGGGAGGGTTCTGTTTCCATGGCAACAAGCAAACATAAAAGAAAACTTTTTTCCAGTTTGGCACTCATTTAATGATCTATGTTTCACCTGTATGGCTTCAAAAACTACATCATTGCATTCTACAGGCAAAAATACACACCCCTGCCAACTTTGGTGAGAATTGGACAATTCGTTCTCTCAAACGACCTGCCCCTAAATTGCATAACCTCAAAAAACGTAACTTTTTCATCCCCAGATTTTACTACATTTTTGAATAATGAAATACATTTGAGACATTCTCAGCAGGTAAATGTTATTTAGACCTTAATAAAAAAGTATCTAAATAATGTTCGAAGTGAAAAATTAGAGTCCAAAAGCCCCAGGCTCATATGTTGGCCCCTCCTGCTCCTCAGTCCTTTCACTGCGGCTTTTTCACTGACTGCGACGAATTTGGTACTGTTGTTTTGTTGCCTCTGAGGACTTTTCGGCAGGTGCACAGAGTCTCTGTTTATCAATGGCTGTCAGACCAGACTTGCAGTGCTCTCCAACCGCCAGGTTGAGCCCTCTTAGCATTGTTTGGACTGCTCTAGCACCCCATTGAAGAGGCAAACAGCAATAGCGCAAGCTGTCAACACTGTCTCAGGACCAGCAAAGAGTTTTTTTGGACTGATGTCCCAAACAAGGTGATTTAGGGCCTCATTGTTGTTCTGTGAGAGGCCTTCCAATACACTTTGGAGAAGGTTTCTGTCCCACAAAGCCTCAAATGTGGGAAGAATCTCTTGCATCACAGCAGGGGCCACATTCTTTGGGCTGAATGTGTTGGTGCCATTTGCCTGATCACACTGCCATTTGCACCATGAATCAGGCCCTTCAGGACAGTAGTCATGAAGTGGAGTGTCTTCAGTTGAGGCATAGTGGTTCCAAATGTGAATAGAAGCTGATCTTCTATTCATATCATAGAAATGGGATTTCCCTCGAATAATCCTCTCAGATGTTGGAAGCTCCGTGAAAGTTTTGCAATCATTGTTTGAGCATTGCAACACGAGAGTTCTCGCCAAGCCACAACCACTAACCTCTTCAAACAGTTGCAAAGTTCCTTGAAAGCACTCTTTACAAACAGCACAGGCTAAAATAACTCGCCTTAGAATGTCGACATCCTGGAATCGATATCCATTTGGCCTGTTGTAGGACTCCTTGCTCGATGCCTGAGACGAACTGTCATCTTCCAAGCGAAGCTCCTTCGCGGAGGGAGTTTTCTCTTTCTTCGAGTTAGGTTCGTCTTTAGGTTTCCGTGAACGTTTTCCCCGCGTAACCGATCTTCTAAGCGATCGAAATTTAGTTCTTGGCATTTCTAAGCGAAATTCTTCGAAAAAGCGAGCAAAAACTGTCTTCAAGGCGAGAGAAAGCTAAATATATTTTCACACTTTCGAAATATTGAGTTCCACGTTTCGGAAAGCTTCACGCTTCGTGTAAACTTGGTTCCAGTCTCCTCACGGTATACAAAGAAGTCCCAGGCGTCTCTGGAACAACGAAATCGGGTTTGGGTCTTTCGGGGTGCGTTTTGACCTCGAAAATTGACAAAAAACAACGCGTATGCTAGCTGGTTACCATAGAAACGAGAAATAAACAAAAAATATACAATTGAGGGCCCTTTAGATTTTATTATTTTTAAAGTGCGCAGGATAAGAAAAGCAAAAAATAAGCTCAGACATAAAAAATTTAGATATTGGGGAGGGTTTGTAGCTGCAAATAAGTTTCTTTCAGAATGATAACTTTTTTATGATTTTGCGCGTATCTACTACCTTAATTTTGTTTATCTACTCAAATTTCTTCACTTTCTTTTTTTCTCTCTTATTCTCTTAAGTAAACTATATAATACTGTTAAAGTAATAGTTAGCTCGCCCAGGTCAGCTTTGCTAGCTGCAAGCTGCTAAGGCTTGTAATTCAATAAATTATTATTATGTGTTAATAAAGTTACTATTTACTGTTTCTGATGAGTTTTTCTCTAAATTCCTTTATCAGCCTCAAACACAACTTGCTCCCTGAAAAATGTGGTGGAGGTGTTTGGTTAGGCTCGATTACCAGCCGCTGTTTCGGGAAATGAGCCCGCGCTCACGCGGACCCGAGAGAGCGGCGGAAATCGAGCCTACTGTTTGGTGATCTTCTTAAAAACCTTACCCTTTTCTAGCCTGTGAGCAGGCTCACCTTTGAGTCACACGCGGGAACGGCGAAGAGCAAAGCCATCCGACGGGAAGGAGTCTGGTGAAGAGGCCTCGTGACTTCGCCGCTCAATTTCGCACTCGCGGCTATGCTGCGTGTGCTTGTGCTCCCACACGTGCTCATGCTCCAATGTGAGCCTCCTTGCAGGCTAACCCAATTCAAGACCAGAGTGCACAAACCATACCCTGTTTCACACTATGGTGGCTGAAAAACCATACCCTTCAAGGCAGTGCATACCTACGTGCATAGCCCATATAGAGGAATCCCTTCCCCGGCCCTGAAGAAATCACAGTACATCCAATCCTACCTGGTGAAGACTGGTAAAAACCAGTACCATTTATTAAGCCCCAATACTTGCTCAGCATTCTTCATTGCAGACCCCAAACTAAAGCCATCTTTATTTGGCCCATAATAGAAATGGGGAACTCTGAACGACTCTGCCAGAAAGATAGGAACAGAAAGGTAAATCAATAACATTGTTACTTTAAAATTGACACACAGAAACTCTGCAATAGCAATGTACACTTTAAGGAGGTCCCTAAAGGTTCTAGAGGTTTTTATTATGAAGAACTGTCAACAGAAGCATGTTTATTTTAGTGTTCCTTATTTGAAAGAGGATGCAACAATTATTGGGATTTTAAAGTGTTTAGTTTGGAAGGAATTACGTACAAAGGAACTGGACTTCCGAATACCACTTATTGCTAAATATACTTCGTTAAATTTTTAATAGTAGATTCACTTGAAAATTTTAACTTTAAAAAAAATGGAGAATTCAAAGCTAAAACAACATTACAACCTACCCAGAGTTGTTTTGTTACTCCCAGTGAGATATAAATGATAACCAAAGAGTGACCAAAGACTTATACAGAACATAAGTGAAACAAAAAACAGAAATAAAATGTGCAACTTTCCATCACCATCCAAGGTGTTCTGAAAGGGAAAAATAATTGACAGAAGTGAAAATTACGAATATTTATTAACTTATTTCTATGATTGAGCTTATTAAATGAACTGGACAAAACACCATGCAAATTACTGGTTGATGGAAGGTGATTGAATACTCCATCCCACTCCTCGCCTCCCTCCTAATCTTGGCACACCCTCCTTCTACCAGTGATGGGGAGATCCAAAACCTATTTTTGGGGGGGTTTGAAACAGGTGACCTGACAACTTTCTGGGGTTAAAAATTTTGTGGTGACATTATATTTTTTTGCAGTGAAAGGTGGCGGGGGGGGGGGGGTTAAGTCTTTTCTTGGAGCAGGGGTGGGGGGAGGGGTTGACCATAATGATAATGACCAGAAATTTTTATGTCTAACAACAAATCTGGTTACAGGTAAAAACTACATGCAGATGACAATATTACGACTACCTCCAGTTTCATAAAAAAGAGGAAAAAACCCTTTTTGTAGCTACATTCTGAGCTGTTGGAATTACATTTTTTGGGGTCTAATAATTCGGCAAGTACCTGCCTTGGAATGCTACATACATATATATGAACACCACTATGGAGTTGGGCAGGTTTCTTTCAATAGAAGTTTTTATTTTATTAATAATCAAATACAGTGATGTGAAGTTTATATGAAATAATTCATATATGAACTGCAGTTGTAGATGAAAGTGAAGAATGATCATCGCAGTTAATTTTCCAATTTAAGCAATTGGAAAGAAGAAGCCTGAAAAAAATCAGGGCTTCAACGGGATTCGAACCCGTGACCTCCATGATACTGGTGCGATGCTCTACCAACTCAGCTATGAAGCCACACATTGGGAGCAAGGTCAATTAGTTGAGTTCATATCTTCCCGTGAGGAGTGAAATGATGTGAAGTTTATATGAAATAATTCATATATGAACTGCGGTTGTAGATGAAAGTGAAGAATGATCATCGCAGTTAATTTTCCAATTTAAGCAATTGGAAAGAAGAAGCCTGAAAAAAAAATCAGGGCTTCAACGGGATTCGAACCCATGACCTCCGCGATACCGGTGCGATGCTCTACCAACTGAGCTATGAAGCCATATCAAAAACAAATTGACCAGGACAGAGGACCTACATGAAAACCAGCTTCCTCTCCAAATATTGTAATTTATTTATTTAAACAACAATTTTAATCCCAAATGACATTTATTTAATTTTATAAATACAATACTGTATTAGAGAAAAATTAACAAAACAACTTTGGAGGAATAATGTTTCAGAGTAGTTCAGTCTTCACTTACATTCCAAAATGCAATAAAATACTTGGTAACTGTTCCTGTGACATAGAGTGTATAAAGTATAGCATAGAACAGGAACAGAAGAAAGAACTTGTAGTTTGTGAATCCCACACAGTTATTGACCCACGGACAATGATGATCCATTTTTAATATACACCTGGGAGGACAAAAAACACATCAAAAATATCATTAATACCTGCATGCATGTATTTATTATTAATTCATGTCAGACATTATACCCATAGACTATGTTATATGACGTACCAATTCACTAAAGAAGTAAAAATAATACTGTAATTATTTGGATAAATACATTGATTCAATTGCGGCCTTGAGCTACTGTGCTGTATTTTCATTCCAAGCTTTCACTGTTCTATGGCATCATCAGGGAAACGATGGCTATTAAAAGATTGACCTTAAAGTTGATCTTATTAGAAAAATACAAACCCAACCCAAATTTCTCTACCTTATTGGTACTTAATTTTGCAGGTCTTTAATTTCATGATTTTCGTGATTGTAAATAAATCACGAAATTAAAGACCCACGAATAAAAATCCTCACAAAATTTAACACCCATATAGAAAATTCAAATTACAGAAAAAATGATATTATGTAATAACAACAAAATATACAGGATATGTATCGACAAATACACAAGCTGGAAATCTGTTTAATTGTAAATTGCTGTACATAATATTTACTCTTTTGCCAATGGTCCACTGTTGTATGTTTTTCAACTTACTTTCTACACATGGAGCAGTGATGGCATCTATCTGGCTTGATAGCTTGACATATATCACAATATCTTGCAGCTAAAAAATTATTCCAATTTTGTTATTGACCAACAACTTAATCAAGTATACAGTTCAGTTAAACAAGATATGTTTAGCAGACATCTTTAATACTGGGACAATTTCCCTAAGTGTGAATGTACGTTGGTTTATGTCACAGGCGTGCATGGATCTAGGATAAATGGTGACTGATTTCTGAAACAATGAGCACCAAATTAAGGTGCAAGCTTTTTTAGGGGTCTGGGCCGCTATGCTCCCCCAGGAAATGTTTTGGATGTTAACTCTCTAAACTTAAGTCCTCTTTCCTTGGTTTATAATTATAATAATAATAACAACTTTATTTCAGTGTCTAAAGGATCTAACACCTGTGGAGCACAGACGCTAACTGGGCACACTCAAATTAGAATATTACAATTTCTGAGTTTCAGCTAAAACCAGTATGGATCCACACATGTGGCAGGTGGCCTGACTGATTTATATTGGAAAGCTCATTTGTGATAATTATGTGGGCATAATAAGGAAAAATATACACAACCAAACTTTTGAAAATTAACCTGGCATCCTGTGTAATTGCATTAGGCAAAAAAAAAAAAGAAAAAGCAAAACGTTCACTTATTTTACTTGCTAGCCACTTCCTTGCCAGCCATATGTACTGTACAATAGAATAGTTTTCTTACCCCCTGATACAGTTTGTGTAAAAACAGGCAGTTTTCTTGATACTTTTTCCAAAATTTCTTTGGGATCCTGCAAACAAATCCAACAGAAAATAAGACATAATTATTGCAGTAAAGTACAGGATGGTATGTATTTATCATAATTTACTATGCTCTGCTTAATTGGGGTATGGTACCATAACTGGAAAAGAAAAAAAAAATACAAAATAAAGGGATAAAGTTTTGTACAGGAGGAATTATATAATTATACATTAATAAGTATTTAACCAAATTTGCCAGCGAATGGCACTGGTGGGGAACTTCCTTTACAGGAGTGATAGTGATCAATGCTTATTGTACCCTTTTCAGGATAAAAAATTGTGTTTTGTTACCACCTCCCTACCCTCTCCCCTATAATTTATGGTGCTGTTGATTCTACTTTTTGTTGTAACACTGTCAGACACAAAGTTAAGCCATCAAAATAATTTTTGTATTCAATATGTCTGTAAAGGTACAAGTGAATTTAATACTTAGTCACATACCCCATTATCTAATGCCTCTCTGTCTGCTCTGGACAAGAAGAACTGCAAATGATAAAAAACAACAAACAAAACAAAGTACATAACTAAAAGAACAGCTTTACGTAGATGTACTCGGAGGAGGAAGAATGTTACATACACATGTATGTGATTTGCACACCAAACATTTCACTTCAGTTCAGATAAATTAAATGCATATATAGTTTGGACCAAAAAGGGCTTTTCCCCATTAGAGTGTGACAAAAACCATCCAACCAAATGTGTATGGTTGATCCCTTAACACATGACTTTAAAATACACTAACAGCAGTGCATCAAGGTACAAAGATGGAGTCACTCTGTTTTAATCTGAAGGTCTTTATTGATGGCCTTAGTTAAAGCTATTAGACAGCCTTTTTTGCTAGAAAAAGTGTGGTCCTGACGATAATTATTAAGACAGTTATCACTTGAGTGTCAACAGTAATTCTCATTTGTTCTGGTTTGCTTTACCCCCCGCACTTTGTGCTGACTAGATATATGTACTTAACGTTTTGATTAGGCCATGTCATTTTCAGTTGTCTGAAAATGACATGGCCTAATCTCTATCATTTACTTAAAGATAGTGCTATTAAAGCTTCAAGTGGAATCATGCAGAAACGACACAGGACTGTATAACAAATCCTTTATATGCATCTTTAATTTTTTTTAACAAAATGCAGCGTTTAAGTAAAGTTATAAAGAAATGTGTAATGTTCTTTTCTAAAGAATACCACAGAAACTTGTAAGTTGACATATTGACAGCCAAACCTGCGAAGGAACAAGACCAGATGACGCGCAAATTGTTCTCCAGTACGAAATCATCAACATCACAAAGAACGGGTGATACAAAAGCAAATACACAACTGAAAGAAACCACAAGGGATCCACATTAATTGTGATAAAACTTTTAACACGTGAGTTTCCAGACGTCAAGTCAAAACACAACCTTGCTTAATGTTAGCTCACGTATCAAACGGTAAGTTAAGTTAACTTCAATCAGCTGCTTACATTTGTATTCGCTGCCGCAAATGTTGACCAATATAATATAACATAAACAGACGAGACATGAAGATCAAGTGACTTACCTCTTTCATAAGGAGACTGCACGCTCTCTGAAAGCGAAAGGAACAAAGTAGGTTAACTAAGATAGAAAGAAAGCGATTAAACCGGAAGAGAGCGAATTTGAGTTTATAATGATCGAATGCACAATGCAGAATTTCATGCTTAAGGAATCACCAATTTGAGGCTTAGGATGACGAAAAAAGTACAAATTCTGGCTCTTACCAAAACAAAGAATTAATACGTAAGCGTAGTATGACCACACAATTACTGCGTTGATAAATAAGACGGGGATCCATTGAAAAGATTTAAAGAGACAAGTTAGGATGGCAGCCATGTTTGAAAAGTTGTTTGTGCTCTGCGATCATGCGCAAAATATTATTTGATCATGACGTCATTAAAAGCCAGCGGCCTGTTGTTTAAGATCTGTAAAAAATTCTCATACTATCGCGGAAGGGGGGCTAGCTCAAATGGTAGAGCGCTCGCTTAGCATGCGAGAGGTACCGGGATCGATGCCCGGGCTCTCCACATTTTTTTTTCTACTTTCTCAAATTCCGAAAAAGTTTTCCTTTTCTTAATTTAGGCCATGACAAAACCAACATTAATCTAAAATGTCATCAGTTGAAAGATCTCTTTTCCCAGCTCTATTTTTGAAAACTGTTGGACGACGTCCGACTTGGGCTACACTCTACACTAGTTGAATTGAAATGAAATAGGCGAAGTGTCTAGAAAACATCCAGGAATCTAGTCCCCGCGCTCATTTTGACGCTTTCCTTCTCCTTCTACGGCCTGTCACGCAGGCTACCAGGAATCGTTTCCCCCTCGTTTGCCCCTGGAGCGTCATTTTCCTGCCGACGAACTGCGATCGCGGGTCACATTAGACCTGGCTACAGCGGAGTTGTAAAGCAGGGATGAATTCTCCCGGGAGGGGGGAGGGAAGAGGGGGAGAGACACTAAACAAAGTTTCAGCCAGGGGGGTACAAACCCTTAGGCCCAGTTCAGACGCCGAACTTTTCATGAGCCGAACCAAATATATTGAATTAAGTACATGAAAAGTTCGGCGTCTGAATCAGTTAAGAACGGCTATTTGAATTTGGAACGGCCCAGCCGTTCTTCCCGCCTAGCTCAGCCGGGAATTTCGGCTTTGGAACGCCTTTGATTCAGACGTCGAACTTTTCATGAGCCGAACCTAATGCATAACTTATTACAACGTATTTTACAAGCAGTTTTTACTTTGCCTGAAAATCGCTGATATTTCGATGTGTTTTGGTTTAAACTAAATAAAGTTCGGCGAATTAAGTTCGACGTCCTGAATCAACAGGTGTGCTTTTGATAATTTGGGTCGGTCCAAATTCGAACTAAGTTCGGCTCATGAAAAGTTCGGCGTCTGAACTGGGCCTTACTTTTTTGTATAACGTTTTCGACATAAAAGGTGAGTCTTTCAGTGTACTTTTCATAGAGTACCCTTTCACATACCTAGGTGTGCTTTTTGGCTGACCCTAAAAAAATTCCTGAGATCTTTGCCCCCAAAATTTGGTCACCGGAAAATTTCTCAAACCTTTAATTTCAAATCCAAAAGAAGCCTTCTCATCTCATTTGAAAGGCCCTGCTAAAAACCTAAAAGATATTTTCACCACCTTTTCCAGTACCTCGCTGCCGTGAAATAACTAGTTTCCCTGTAATGCAAAAAGAGAAGATAAAGTGAATGTCGTGTCATCGGCACAAACGTAACGGGCATCAGCGTAACTACGAAGAAAACGGCAATCATCTTTTGTTAATCATCCTGGTGATGGATAAAACACTGACCCCTTGGTCCATGAGCTACCCTAATGGACTACCTAAATGGACTACCCTTAAAAATAATATTCCAAATGAGTACCATTTTTTAGTTTCAAGCTGCTATACCTCGCCTATTTTTGTTCTGGAACCACTGAACACAAAATACTAGTACAATATTCATAATGATGGCTAGAGCCTGCTCTGGATAATCATATGCGGACGTTTCGTGTAATTTAAGCATACTTGCAGCTTATAACGTTAATAGCACACATTGTCAACAGTTTTTTTTCCGGGGTAGTCTATTTGGGTAATCCATTAGGGTAGTCCATGGACTCGGGTCAGTGTTTTGTCCATGCTTATGCTTGCGTCGCTAATGAGAACCGGGCTTCATTATCGCTGCATGTCCGTCGCGCGTGTTACGTCAGGTGACTGTGACGCGCTTTCACTTCGCTCTTTTCGCGAAACAGTCAGAAACGGTCAAGTTGTCACTTTTCGCCTGAAGAAACAGGTCTTGATGTTTTGAAGCATGAAGGTTAACGTTGGTTGTTTTGGTCATTGCTTTCATGCATTTGTCATCTTAATCTTGGCGTGGCACTGCAAGACGAGAAGGTACATGCAAGATCTTTCGGTGTTATCAGCCCGTTGTTCTTGACAGTTTTCTTCTTGCTTGTGTTTTCTTAATACTTTAATTTAAAGCTAAAAAATTTTCTCATCATCGAAAGTTAACTTTTTTCTGTGGAATGTTAAAAGTTTAATATTAAGAAGATGAAAGCAAACAAACAAGTGAAGAAATACACCTGATCCTGCTCAGCGAGAAAGCATTTAGAACCAATCATTTCTCATAATAATCAATAGGTTTCTGTTTGCTATGGTAATTTTCGGGAGCAAGCTGCCCGCGTACATCTGTTCTCAAACTATATTTCTGCACGGTAATCAACGGTAATTGTCTTTACTAGACAATTGCTGCACTTTCTTTCTGTACACATATAACAAGTGTAAGATCGATCATCATGGCACTCCTTGAGAAACAAAGGTTCTTCAAAAATTTTATTAGTAACCCAGTGATGATTAAAACTGATCTCTCATATTACGCAGAATGCAATGAAAAACAACAAAAACAATGCTGGTTACACCCCGTATTGACAAATGTAAGTTCTGCAAGACAATTTAAACGCAAAATCAGCAACATTTCTATGCTATCGTATTCCCACAATGCAACCAGGTTCTGTCTGATGTTGTGACCAAGAAGTGAAAATTCGCAAGAAAAAAACAGACAAACTAGTTATTGACCTTTGATTTTACAAAACTTTATTTAGCAACAATTCTTATAAAATCCTCTACAGTACAAAATGGTGTCAGCATAAAAAGCACCCAAATAACTCACTTTGCACTCACTTTTAGTTACTCTTTTATATATCAAAACTTCTGGAAAACAATAAATAACGGGGTCTTCTTATAAATAACGGAACAGCGGTCTAACAAAGACTGCGGCAGGCATATGAGCGCGCCGTCACAAACCCTAGTACCAGGTCTCCTCTTCGCCACGGTACCGCAGAGAAGAGGAGCGCCTGGCACTAGGGTTACGCTGGTAAAAGCTGCTGTCAGCATTAGCGACCTACTAACAGGGGTTCTCTGGGGATTATACTCGTCGAACCAAGCTAACTCTAGGAAAGTTCGGAGTAAATTTTCATGTGTGACTGACTTCTGAAATGAAAATGCGTTTTGTTGATGCTTAATTTGCGTAGACTAGGTAAAGCAGTAAATCTTTCTAACTCTTTTTAAGAGATACAATCAAGCAAGCATTTTGCCTCGCATCCACCAGTTATAAGCTAATGCACGCGACTACAACTCGCCGCGCAGGCCTAGAACACAATCTAAGGCTGCCAGTAGCATCTTCATAAATGCTAAATCCGTTTTTCAAACAACAGAGAAACGTGGTTCCCACTTCAAAACCTAACAAGCACCCAAAGCGGTGAAGCCACCAACCACTTTTACAGCCAATAACCATCACCTTGACAAATCAATAACATGTCCTGGCACGAATTACCAACATCTCGATATCATAACACCTGAATAGGAAACGCCACCAAATTTTCTTAATTAAAAGCTACTCTTTGTCTTGTCCTACTTGATCCTTTTTATAACCATACTAGGACTTCCCAAAATTAGCATATAAGGGATGGACCATTATTTTTTTGAGGGGGTGGGAGGGCGGGTTGAACAATTTCAAAAAAAATTAATGCATAGCAAAAACTGCTGGAACAAAAAATCGTCCAAGTCTTTTTCTACCATCTAGGTCATGTATTTGACTTTAAAAAGATTCTTGCACAAGCTTTTGCCCACCCAAAAAAATCACGCACAACCTACAGATTTCATGCCCCAGAAAATTACCCACCCCCCTCAAAAAATTAATGGTCCCTCCCTAAAGGTGATTCCCAAGGATAATCCCGCCTCTAGGAAACAAAGAAGTTAAACGGTAACTTATCCACAGTTTACACGATTTCTACAGGAACATTTCGATCGACGAGTGGTCAGAAATGGGGCCACATTAAACACACACGAAACTTGTGGATGTTTTAGTCAGTGTAAGGAAAATATCAAAGCAAGGAACAAAGCTAATGAGAAGAGACAGGATTATGACCCTGGAGTTCACCTTTTGAAAGCTTTTCCACAGAAAAACTTACTAAGAACAAGTGGAAAATGTCAAATGAAAGCCCCGAATTGTTGAAAACGAGACTTGCTGTAGTTGGCGTTTACTCATTCTGAGGTGGAGGACCAAGTAGATGACGCACTAGACGGATTCCAGATGCTGCTTCCGAGGAGAGGATCAAATGTTGGCAATGAATCTTGGTTCTGTTGCGGCTGTGCTGGGTAGGTGACAAAAGAAGCCCCAGATGAAGTGGGGAAGGACTCTGCAGTGGAGGTTGCACCAAGGTATCCGCTGCCCCAGATTGTGGACACGTCAGGTGGTGGTGTCCAGGATACCTCTTGGGTGCTGAACGGGGGTGGCTCGGGTACAGCTCCTGCTCCAGACCAGTCTGGTATCTGACTGAACAGGGCATCAACAGCATCTGCCTCGGAACTCACAACCTGACCCGGAGCTACTGGCCTAGGTGAGTATATGGACCATCCATCACTGTCCAGAGGGGAGTTACCCACGTCCCAGATCTCGGCCATAGTCTTGTTATTGGACACCACGCCACTGTTGGTGTTACTGGCATCCAGGAAGTTCACCCAGTTGTTGGAATGTCGGGCACTCTTCCCAGGAAACTGCTCCTCTGAAGAACGAGACGAAGAGCTAAACAGACTGTCAGGGTTGTTATAGCACTGGTCGCTGCTGGTCCACAAAGGAGGGTGGCCTCTGTTCCGTGAAGCACCATTGTCCGAAAGGCCATAATCACTCAGGTCAAATAAACCAAACTTTTGCTCGCCTTGAGACCCTTGCTTCGTCAAGCCACCTCGGGGGAACGGCTGATTCTCAGGCAAGGAAGGTCTGTGAGGAGGAGGAGGACGATATTGAGTGGGTACAACAGGTCGATCTCCAACTGGGCTACGCGGTGATTTGGGAGAATCTGACATGTTCCAAGGGTTTCGCCTCAGGTTAGATAGGCCAAGGTCATCACCCGCTTTAATAGACTTCCGAGAACCTAAGAAAAGATTGAGAAAAGTTAACATTAATGAAGGAAAAAAAATTCTCATGGCCGCCATACTGGTGTTCCCAAATAATAGGAAAATTTTGCAGAAGAAGAGAACATTACCAGAAGGAGAGAAATTTCATTGAATGGGGAAACAGAAGCGACATGGCCGCAGTGACATCATGAACGAACGCACACGAACAACTGACACGTTTTGTCGCCCAACTAACAAACTCTCAATGGTGATACAGAGATCGCATTATGACTTGTTAGATATCGGTAACATTTCTAATATGGACATTAATCAACTTCACGTCGGTATCACTATTTTTTTCTTGTCAAGATCAGTGTCAAAATCTCAGTTTGAGCTCTGGTCTGTCACTATCTGTAGCAGTTATCTGGCGATACCACAAGTTCAGTCAGTTAGGCTGCAAGAAAGTTGAATGAATGACACCAAAGAGAACCCCTAGGCAGTGTTTTCATGATAATTCGTAGACTACTTCTAAAAATGTAACAGTGCGGTATGGACTTACCTGCTGATGACCAAGATGGACCAGCCCCACCGTCAAGGGGAGCTGACTTAGTGCTCTTGACACGAGTCTTGTTGCCCTTCACCATTGGTGGCTTCACCTGCTCCACGCCATTTGAACTATCACTGCTGACAATGCTACTGTAGCTACTGCTTCGGCTGCTGCCGCTCAACATAGTGGGAGAGGTGGGAGGTGGCGAATCAGACAGCGCAGGCGACAGGGCAGAGGTCTTGGTGTACGCCTTCCTCTTGTTAAGCTCCTGCTCGTCAAAGTTGTTCTCTTTTGAAGACGCTTGCATGTTCTTGCCCAGAGCTAGTGACATAACAGCGGCGGCGATGGCATGTGGAGATGTTGCGCCAGGATGGCGGAATTCGCTTGGTTTCAGACTGTCTGGACTACTGGCACTGCTTTGACTTTTGCTGACCTGTCCGCTGTTCTGACCTTTCGCTGGAACCTCCAAGTTCTTGGGTCGTGGTGCTCCGTTAACCGTTTGTGCTTCCCCTTTCTTTGACTTACCATTGTCCGCTGTAGCATGGGTCTTGCGAGCCTTCCCTCTTTCTTTGCACGTGTCACCTAACTCGGCAGAAGCTGCGGTATGACTCACAGGCTTGGCTACACTGCCGTGCTGCTGCTGTTGCTGCTGGTGTTCTCTGAGGTGAACATGTTGTGTGTCAGTGGGTAGACTACCCGACTGTCTTGTCCTGTTTGTCTCCTTTGAAGGCTGTTGTATTCTAACCTCTGGTGTGGATTTGTCTGATGATCCATCACTGCCGCTGTCATCTGACAACCCTCCTTCTTCGTCTTTACCCTTCACTGTTGTAGTTTCTTTAGCCTTTACTTTCTTGTCTTTCTCTTCTCTCTTGCCGATGGCTTTGGTTTTTCGTTTCTGCTTTCCTTTCGGTTCTTTGGATTCCTTAGAGTCTCTTTTGGGAGCCGACTCGCACTTGTTTGGAATGACAACACTTATAATTTCATCGTTGATACCTTCTGGGAATGATTTATTCTTCTCTTCTGTTTTTCTGCTCTCTTCAAGTGTTCTCTGTTCGTTTTTCTTTGGTTCAGTGATCTTCCGAGTTGTATTTCCAGTTGTATCTGAGCTGCTTTTTACGCGACTCTCTGCGGTACATCTAGATTTGCTGTGGCTATCTTTTCCTCCTGAACACGTTTTGCTTTCATTGGGAGGGCTTAACGACCTGGCAGCTCCAGGTTCCGTGCTTTCAGCCGCACCCAACAGGGTTTTTACTGTCATTTCAGTCCTTGCATTTCGATTTCGCGTTCCGTTGTTATCTTGCCTCGTGGTGTTGGCTGTGACATTTTTGATATTATTATTTGTGGGTAGATTACTGGCTAAGCTCGTTGTCACAGTGTCGCAGCTTGATGGTCTGTCAGGTGTTACAGGGGTTGTTTCTCTACTGCTGCTGTCTCGCTGAGGTTCTCTTCTGATTCTTTTTTGTCCGACTGTTAGTTCTTCTCTGACAGGAACTCTGCAGACAAGACATAAGAAAAAAAAGTGTTTTTTTCCTCTGGTAGCTTGTGTTTAACGTCTTACAGATTAACGTCTGACTGACGTTTGATTGTATTCATAACACGAGATCCAAATACTTGGGACCTCGATTTACAATGCTAGCTCTCGACGTAACCCACAGTAAGAAATCTCGACCTTCCACAATTTCAATTTTCTCTGACTCAGAATAAAATTCCCGGACCTTGAAGACTTTTTTTCCCCTAACCATTTCCTGACTTGTCGTAACCCTTGGTAATGGATGAATACATTAACTTTTCAACAATAAGGGCTATATTTTGTGGCCTTTCTCCATCGTAAAGTTCAAAGCTCAAAACATTAACACCTTTCTTTTAATGTTTGTTTTGAGAATTTGACGTTACATCAAGGCAATATCCCCAAGCTGACGATTTCCTCTTTATACTCATCACTTCTATCTGTTCGGCGATGCGATGATACATGTATTGTCAAGAAAAAATTGATGAACTAAGCGTGAAAAAACGTTCCGAGCGAATTCAAAGAGAAATAAGCGTTCCACTCACTTGTGTTTCTTGACTCCAGCAATTGCATTCAAATCAAATATCGGCCCTCGTTCTTCTTTCATTTGTAGCAGTTGCATCTCCGGATGCGAGAGGAACACGAGCCTGCGCGCCTCAGCGTAAGCGGCAATAACAACAGCTAAGAAGACCACACCCATGAGTACAACAGCGACTCCTTGTACGACTGGCTCCCAGGAATTGCGGCCAAGAGTCGTGGAACACAGGGGAAGGAGGTGCGTGGGAATTGTTGCTACCAGCGTGAACTCCATTATAGGACCGAGGGTGGTTTTCACTTCTAGTTTGCGAGTTACTCGAGACATTGAAAAGTCTGGTGTAAACCTGAAAGCAACACACAGAGAAGACGTCAGAAAACACCGACAGTCTCAGTCTACACACAAAAAGACTCGCATAATCCTTAACCGTCCAAGAGAACTGCGTTCCTTCATTCTCTCACTCGTTCGTTCGCTAGCCCGCTGCCTCGTAAGAGTTACACCGCAAACATACCGTACCTCTCTACAACTCTGTTTCTTGATGCTACAGGCTGCTTTCTTTAAGAAACAAATTAAAATTTGGTTCTGAAAAGTTTACAGAGCTAGTCAAACTGGAGATCTAGACCAGCACTGTCTACCGATTTTTTGCTTAAACACGAACACCCCTGTAACCTTTTCGATACCCAGAGTTTATTTTAAGGAAGATTCGAAGCAAGAACGTCTTCGAGCATGGAACAATCAGATGACCTAGTTTGTTCATTTGCTACAGTCTTGGAGACTGGATCGAGTTAAAGTTTACATTAGAAATGTTTAAATTTTACTTACGTGATTTCTATCTTCCTTGATGTATTTGGTTTGAGGATAAAAGACTTGCAGTTCATGATTTTGAAGCCGAATCCTTCACATTCGTAGCCATTAATACTGAGAGAGCTGATGAACATAGCGAGCTGACCAGGATTTGTCGCTGTGACTGTCTTCATTACTGACAAGGATGGAAGCGACCGCGAACGGGGAGCTGCTTCTAAGCAAAATCAAGAGATTAATTAAGTTACTACTGATTAAGAACAGGTAACATCAGTAAAGAGTTACTCACTGTGACAATCTGCTAGCTGACTTGGTTTAATCTCAAATAATAGGGTGCTATGTGTCCCAGGCCTCTTGCCATTGAGAGTAAACTCTCCTCGGGCACCTTGTCCCTGAACTAATATTCCATCTAAGATTGTGAGATTGTTTCTGAAAACCAAAATATTAATGATGAGAGTTGTACTAATGGAAACTAGTACATGTATGTATAGGAAGAAAGCTACATTAGTCGTAGAAAGCGATTACAGCTACATTACTAAGCTAGAAAGCTACATTACAATAGTTGTGGACATCTGCTGGTTTTCAGAACTAGTTATTGTTGTCTTATGGGCATCGCAAGTATAAAGAATAAAGTTGCTGCCAACTGGGTATAGAAGACTTGCTTGAGGTTCCTGGTGTATCCAACCCAAACACACACTTTAACCCCTCCCACCCAACTCAAGCAGTCTGTCAAGTTAGTTCAAAAACTTGTCACTACCGTTCTTTTCTTTAGGGGTAGCAAGCCAAACTTGAGACTCAGGAGAGTCGCACAGCCATCCGACAACATTTGAATTCAGAACTTGTCACACGATTACAAATATTTGCAGTTCAACCCTTGTTAAAGGCCTCAGCATTACTGTGAGTTCAGAGGCAAGTAAGAAGAGAAAAAGAGCCCCACCTAATGAGAATTACAGAAGTTTTGAGTCGCTCATCCTTGGGTTGAAATTGTACAGGTATCTTGACAACAGAGCGTGGACTAAGGACAGTAACCATTGTGCCAGGAGCGTGAGCTATATCTTTGTTAAATGTGGCTGACTCATCCTGAGGAGAAAACAATGAAGGTGACATAAAAAAGATATATTTATTTTATGGTATTAATTTCCGATAAAAATGTCGTTCATACCTCCTCTTCTGGAATTGAGAAAGTGTTATCATCTGGATCAAATCCATAAGCTTCTGTATCAAACCTGAAACAAGCAAGCGTCAGTGAAAAAGAGAGTTAAACACAAATGCTCTTGTTGTCAGTCTTGCTCCTTTCAGTATTTGCAGTAAGCATAGTGTTAACTTGCTCTTGAAAATCAATGTATTTTAGGTATTTATGCAATGTATTTCATTATTGTGTACTGTTAGCCATGCTACATATATTTGAAAAAGTACGCTTTTGTACGTTGGTAACAAGAAACAATGAGACCAAAAGAAAACAGCTAAATTAAGAAGGGGATTTTCAGGGCAAATGGAAACAAACAGAGAGACAAATAATGCAAATGAACATAGCATGGTTAAAAATCCTAACTGGCAGGAGGCAGAGCGGTTGGCTACTCACAAGCATGGCCGAGGAGCTGAACTCGGGACCGTGACCAAGAGCAGCACCAGCTAGTGGCCAGAACAAGACTTGAATCTGCAACCTTTGGTTTTCAAGTCTGATGCTGCCATTCTTACAACACGTCGATGCTGCCCTGTGGCACAGTCTGAGCCATGAATTCCTATTCTTTGTAGAAGTTGTAATTCCTTACCTATCAGCTAACAAATCCCATACACCCTGAGGGTACAGAGAGAAGGGCACAATCTGAGCCATGACAGGGACATCTGCTGGATTTTCCAGAGTGAAGAATTTGGTGGAGAAATTTCCAAGGTGAGTTAGAGGAAATTTTACTGGTTTGTCTGATGAAAATGACGGCCATGAAAGACTTGCTTGTACTGGGATGTGGAACCCTTTAACAACATCTGTATCTATTATAAAAGATATATTTAACCTGCAAGAGAAAACAAGAAATAGCATTAGGAAATAAGGAATTATAATAATTATTATAAACTGGAAAACAGAAGACGTATTTGTCATATGCCAATTATTTTCTACATTTCAAGATTGATTAATATCATAACGGGGAAACTGAAGTGACAAGCTATACAAGACAAATATCAGCTAAAGAAGAACATGAACTTACTACTCAAATGATTATGTGTCAGCTAATTACAACAAGGGGATAAAAACTTCACTGCACAGGGACTTACTTATTCTTTCCTAATCGTTCTAAGGAAGAGAAAAACTTCTGATTTTTTTCCATGAATTGACTATCAATTTCCCCAACATTGGAAGGTAAGGAAAAACTTGAGAGCCACTGGTCACCTGCAAAGACAACAAAATACATACTCTTCCTTCTACTGATCTTAAACATTTCATATACTGTTACTGGTTGCCAGGGTTCCAACTTAAAATATCAACCATAACAAAAAATTTTATCTTTGGTAATTGAATTTATGTTTCTGATATTTAACAAACATAGTGAGCCCTAGGCTTATTCAGTGGATGTCCCAAGATAAAGCACAGCCCCCTTCAGATGTTCAGATTATGGCTCATCATACACTATTCCAAATAAAGAGGAAGGGAAGGGAGAAAAAAATTGAGTGACTAGCCTAAAGAGCATCTACATACTGGTATGAGGGTTGGAAAAAGGGTACTGACTCCTTAGTTAATTACAGTTCTCAGCATTAGAAGATCAAAATAATATTGAACCATATCTTACTTGCATGTATTCCTGTATAACATTGAGTTTTACACCCTTTCAGTGGATCATAAAATAACTGTCCAACCTTAAAATAAAATAAAAAAAATGTGTATATTTAATGTTGCAAGAAGTGGCATGAATTATTCTATAGAGCGGTTTTCAATTGAGTGCTGTAAAACCAAAACCAAACCAATTACTTAAACCAATTAGACTGTTACACCAATCTCAAACCAAAACCAAAGTAATTGCCTGATAACCTTTGACACTCAATTGAAAACTGCACTTGACTGGTGCACATCGCTCTTAACATTCTCAACAACTGGAGACAAGTGGTTTTGTGTATTCTACACAAGATCTTTCCAAGATCTTTCAGGATCGAGATATTAAGCCTGTGTGCCACCGTCTCCTTTGTCCTCTGTATGATGCACGATGCAGATGTCAAAGGAGATGTCTGCACACAAGCTACAGTGAGAATACACTGAAACAAAACACATGCAACAAATTATTCAAATCTCCTATCACCATAAAGTATCATGCTCAATGTTGATAAGAGAAGTCAATAATTTGCACCCATTTAACAAGCATCAGCTCTCAACCCTAAAAACCAGATGCACAATGAAGAAACACACTGTAGTGGATTCATACCACAAGGGATAATCTTGAAAACCACACTGTCAGTCTAACCCCTTAACTCAGCCACAGTGAGGAAAATTCACCACATTCTACGTAGCTGGGCATTCCAATTGATGCATGGTTTGGGACAAAACACCTTGACCACTGCAGAGAGAGTGCAGGTTGTGGAGTATTGGCACCAAAGTTAACAAAAATTACTCGCCAGTAAGGTTGAATAGCGCATTTAACTGTTAACAGCACAAACCTGAACTTTCTCATTGGGTAGTAAGAGCATCTCAGAACTCACAGGCTCAAATGAAAATTGATCATTTAAAGGGTAAGGTTTGACTGACACAAGCTTCAGAGTGTTGGAGAAGGAACTTAAGAGCGTGAGGGTATGATTCACAATTTGACCCTGAAAGACAAAACAGGACAATATTAGGAAATGTAAAACAGTGAGTGTGTAGCATTATATAAATATGAGATACTTGCAAACAGTGTACATGAAAGTAATTTGGGAATTGAGGAAACAAATTTTAGAGCTCTCCCACATGGGTTGGACCTACAAGCTACAAATATTTTGTCAGAATTTGATTAATATGTGTAGCGACTAGAACTTTCTTTGCTTTTGGGTGTCACGTTTTTCCGTGACCCCTGGGAATAATGCAACCCACTCTGTAATACTTAAGCATTCTTCATTATGCGTAGTTTTGTGTTTTTCATTTTTGGCCAGTACTTGTTAGCGCTGAAAGTTCGATCTGCTGGTTTCTACCGCATTTTTTCCTTAGCTGCTTCACTGTTGTGTGAGCCCTGAAGTACAAATTCTAGAATTTGAGTCGCCACAGTTTTGCGAGTTTATTTTGCTCCGTTGTCAGTTTTTCGTGTCGTTATATTTTGTACTTAACTATTTTGTCTCGTTTATTTTTCAGTTGAATCACACACACATCACACACCCACGATCACTTTTGTTTCTCTTGTGTTTACGCCCAGTATGATTAAACTTGTGCATTCAAACTGTGACATCTGTAGCGCTTACTAGACCTAGAATATGTAATGCGGTTTCTTTGCAATAATTTGTAGATTGATGCAAAATAATCACAATCTAAACACAGAATGTGTACCCTTGCAACAAATTATCACATTACAATTTTAGATCAGGACACCAAAACTACTTATGCAGGTATCATACAAATTGACTTTGTCAAATAATTACTGTACTGAGTACAGTGTATATGATAGGAAGTTAGCCTGACTTACATGCAGGGAACTGCAGTTAAGTAATAAACCAAGAAACGTGAAACTTACATGAAATTTTAAGTTTCTTTGTCAACTTTGTGAACATACAAGCTGACTACTTACTGGAAATCCAGGTTGGAAAACTATGGACACCGGAGAGGAAACTATCTTTCCATCCATTGACTTTAAGTAAAGAGGGATATGAAGAGTCTGCAAAATAAAGGTAAAACTTGAGTTGCCCCATTTAACTCTATTTCAGGTTCCAGACGTTCAAAGGATAGACAGTAATATTTACTAGACAAACCCAGTCTAGAAGATAGTGTAGTCTTCACTGTATTTAATTTGTTAAACCAGTCCAGTCACTAGATAGTAATTTATCCAGTGGATATAGTGTTATCAACCATAGTGCAGGTCTGCAAATTGTGAGATACTTAATTGTCAGTGGTCTGACAATGATAGTGATTTTAGATGCTTGTAGTTAAGCCCTGTGGCTAATGCTGACATTGCTCCTTTCAAAATACAATGCTCAAGCTAGCACAGGTCTGCAAATTGCAAGGTACTTTATTGCCAGTGGTCTGATAAGGAATGGATAGCGATTCTAGCGGGTTGTGGTAAAGTCCTGTGGCTAACACTCCTGATCCAACAAAATTGCATGAGCTAATTGAAATCACTGGCTTTGCTTCTCAAACAATAGATTTCCCCGTTTCTGCATAGATAGACTGGATAAAACATCTTCGCTCACCTCATAATCTGTTTCCATTTCTATTTCTCCAATGTACTGTCCCTCTATCTTGGGCACAGAGACCTCCACACTAAAATATGTTACATAGCCAGGCTTGATAGAAACCTGAAGTCAAGCAAAAGATCAACAGTTTAAACAGAAATTCAGACAGAATTAGTGCTTACACAGGACTCATAAATATGATTCCAAACAACACACAGAGAACATCTTGTCCAATAACTCTGGGCTAGTGGATTTTGTAGTCCAACGAGTGGATTCTGTCCTTAACTTACCTGATGGGCAAATGAAGTTACTTTGAACAAATTATTCTGGACAATTCTTACCTTGCCATCTTCAGCTTGGCTGTTCAGTGGCTGATCAGTGGTAATGGACTGGCTGTTATTCCCTCTAGATTGCTTGCTCTCATTATTAGATCTGATTTCTAATAGTCTAATTTTTGTAAACTGAAGATTACATACAATTCTGTAAATAGTGACCTGTGGAATACAAAGACATCTGTTGCTTAGCTGTGTACTAGTTAAGGATTTGTTTTGAGATTGAAGACACATTGAGGATGTAAACAATTTCAATTGTTGGATGTATATACTCTAGTAATGTTATCAGCTGTACCTCTATTGGATTACTGTTGAAGATTTTAATAAGTTTTGTTCTATTTTCCCCTGTTCCTACTGTGCCATAGTCAACTACATCTTCCTCCAAGCCATCCACAACATACTGAAATGGAACAACCAAGAAAATGTTAATCGATCATAGGGCGTCACCCCTTTACTGATAGTTACACTGTTTGGTCTAATAACAGAGATGCATGGCATTAGCCACTATCAGTCAACAAAGTTTTCAAATTGAAAATTTCAATTGGCATTTAATTTTAACATCAAGTTATGACAAACTTTTCATGTGCAAGTTACTAGCCACTAAAGATATGGTGCAATTCACTGTACAGGAGGATGACTAAACCCTTCATCCTGGATTGAATTTGTTACATCAAAAGCTAGGCAGGCTCCTTGACTTGTAGTGGCTTGCTAGGACATTCTGGGGTCTAAATGTACAATGTACATGTAGGTAATTCCTGAATGCAACATACACAGCTGACCTTAAGTTTTCCATCAAAGCAGTGGATAGGCAGAGTAAAAATGGATGCATTTGTGTATACTCTTAGAATGGTTGAGAATGCCATGTCTGAACCATTGGCTAGGAACTGAACAAAGAAAGGCGTCACTGTACTCTGAGGCGGTATCATGGCTGGCTTTGTAAAATTTACAATCTGCAAACAAAAAAAGCAAAACAACCATCACTCATGGGCACTAACAAAAACAAAAGTTCTGGAGGGACAGCTGTACCCCTAAAGTTGGTAAAATTGGTTGTAACATATATTCTGTTCTTGCATATTTGCAGACAGCTTGTAAATGGACTAAATGTTGAGATGTTACCAGAGATACTTCATGCCGTTGAAATCGAGGCACCAGTGAGGCATTCAATGTTTAATTGTGTTATAATCAATTTTATTAATGGATGCCTCAACATTGGGATTGCTAATGTGGATCTACAGTGGGAAAATTACTGTAACATCAAAACACATCCTCTGCTGTCAAATTTTCTCATCAATTTTCCATCCTCAAAAGTTTCCAGAGTAAACAATAACTTTTACAAAATAAGGTATACTTCAGTGCTAATTCAGAAAGACAAATACCATCTGATCAATCAACCAATCTTGCATTAACCAACAAAATAGAATAAGAAGAATTGTAATGAAATTTCATACTTACAGAAAATACATTTTCCACCTCAGATGGGAAGACAGCATCATAAATTATCATTGTGAAGCCAAATGTGTTTGTGATAGGAAGTTCCCTTGAAACAGGAACAAATGGAGGCTTTCCTACAAAGAATCTTGTCTTGCTAACAGAATATGCTATTGTCCTGAAATCCAATTTCAAGATAAAAACTGTATTTACTAGAGGTTCAGCAGAACTGTGCACAGCTTGATAGTTTTGAAGTTAGCTCAACAAACAAGGCGTTAACATACCGTAAGGATCTGTGTGTTATACACTGTAGCATTCAGAATGAAAATGATAAAATTGCTAATGCACTCATTTACTTAATTCACGGGACAAAACAAGCATTATTATTGGGTATGAATACAGGTGGTGTTTATTAATAACAGGTTCAACAATTATTGTGGCAGACGATTTGCTTCCAGACATTTTTCCACCTCTGGCTTCCATCATTTGACACAAGGTTTACCCTCAAATAAAATAGCATGAAATTCTCCCGACGCACCCCTGCAGAATGTTCACTTGATATGGAATTTCCAGCTTTGGAGAAATTTTGCTGTTTGTTTTTATTTGCACTTTTCCACTTGTTTGTCTACTTCTCTTTACATGGAAAGCTGTGGGAAAAAAAATTAGACGATCAGTACATGAAGCTCCTACAAAGTAAAAGCAGTAATAAATTGCCTTGACATTCCTTGAGATTTGAGGAGAAACAAAACTAATTGTTTCCCAAGGGACCAGTGATTAAGTGTTTTGTTTAATAGCTGCTCAGGAGTTTAGTGCAAAGTTATAAATCAAGGAGGTCAAAGTAACCTATAGTTAGCGGGAGAGCGGGCATGCATTTGCTTGATTGTTGGCCACTGGGCAACATTCAGATTTGGCCATTACCATGAGACCATAAATCAACCAATGGGAGAGTGTGTTAGATTTAACTAAATTCCAGCTTTATAATAATGAAGTATGTATCATAACTCCTCCAACAATTGACCACTAACAGTTACCAGTTGCAAATCATGGAATTTTGGACTTAAGGGGGATGACATTTTTTTATGTCACCTACACATCATGAGATATTATAATTTACACAAATTTTGCAAGTATTTACTGCTGGACTTCACATGAGCTGATCTGTTAGCTTGGCCATTCACACAGTCACTTTCACAGGTGGTGTTGAAAAGGCAAGGGCATCGTAAAATCAATTTTCACCGATGAAAAAAATGTACTGCCCACTCAATGACTAATGTGAAACTGCCTAAAACCCCACAAATGCCCAAAAGATACTGATTCAGCCATTTTTCTGATAATGTTCGAGAGGTTGAAATAATTTTTGCTTTCAGTTGAAACCATGAATTTTTATCAATAATACTTTTCACAATTGTGAATAATCACAGGACTGTAATTAATAAATAGGAACTATTACTGAGTCACAGAACTGGTCAAAAGGATCATTCCAGGACATCAGTCATGGGTTTAACCAAAAAGAAAAAATTTTGCAGTGATTTGCTCGATATAATACAACGGTTTAATCTCGCCAAAAATATATTTGGGAGGTTATAGGCACTTTAAGCTATTTATTTATTCTAACCAGAATATGTAGCAGTTGCTATTTTGATGTATTTTGATCCTGGCTTTAATAGAGTGGGCTGAGTATGAAAAGAACGAAACAATGATTGAATTAATCATCACTCTGAATGCACATTACTAAATAGTACATTCAAGTTTTAGATCCCACACAACAAATTACAGTGGAACCCTGTTAATCTGGTCACTAGCAGGCCAGAAAACGAAGAAAACAGCTGACCAAGCTTTTCTTGGGACCAGAATAAAGTGGCTGCAATAATGAGGTGGCTGTTAGGCAGGGTTCCTCTGTACTTCCAGGTAAACCTTTCAACTAAACTAGAACATTCTTCCACTTCCCTAAAATCCCTGCTCTGTGATCAGTTTCTTTTCCTGTTCTCAAGGCACATTGCACAGACAGGTTACATAAGAAGACAGTTGTGTTTGTTTATGGAAATTGTTCCCTCACAAGGTTGTTTTAACAGGGATGAAAAACGTTCATTGCAAGGCATTGCCCTTTTTCTGCACCACCTCTTCAGGATCTTTCCCCTTGTATGCACAAACACAATGAATCATAACCATTAATAGGGATTACAATGTCAAATTAAAGGCAACTAAGAATTTCTACTTACAGTGAAACTAATGGACAATGCACTGTTTGGTGGTTCCACAGTTATTGCCTACAAAATGACACAAACAAATCAATAATATATTTCAGAAAAGGTTGTATAGCACTTGTACACGTGTATCCAAGACAGAACTAATTATTAAGATCTTAATTGTTAAGACCATGATAGTGGCCAACCAGCAAGCCCTTGCTACTGTGGCCACTGCTCACATATAAATTGTATTTCCTTACTGCTCCATATTTCTTAACTTTTTACGATTTTCATTTACTTCACCCTATTTAGCGTAAATTAAAGAACTGAATTGAATTGAATTGAATTGATCTGTCTTTATGTGATGTACAGCACTTGATTACAAAACATAAGTTGGACTTTGGGTAAAGATAAATATGAAAGGAAAGAGCGTTAATGTGTGAGATTCGAGACATTTTTGCCTTGACCAGCAATGAAGCCCAAAATGTATGTTGATCCAAATGTTGACTGTATTGTATAAACAATCGTAGTTCACCACCAACATCCAGTGGGGGCAATGTATAAAACTCCTACATAACAGCTCTGGTACACAGTTACTAAATATAAATTAAAGTAGTTTACCTGGCAAACAAAAGATAAATGTATTGCTGATCAAATTGAAGACCACAACTAAGCAGCACAGAGTTCAAACTTGGCATTTTATGTTATCCATAAAATTGTTTAGAAATCCCTCCCAAAGTCTGCAAAAACATTTACATATAAATTTGTTGAAAAGTCTGAAGATGCTGTGGAGCACAATCACTCCCCAAAGAAACATCCTCGATTTGATCATCGGTATCTTCATTCTGGTGGCATTATTTGTTCAATACACATAGTCTACTCTACTTAGAAAATGTGAAAAAAGTACAAAAGACATGACTGAAGTTATTACCGAAATATGAACTTGCTTGTGACCAGCATTTAGAAGATATAATCCAATACTTTTGGGTTCATCTGGAAAAGAGATGTATGAGACAGTAAATAACGACACAAATTGCCAGACGTAACACTGCAATGTTTACCTGCCTTCATCTA
>NW_028301564.1:29077500-29195000 GCF_042242905.1 Orbicella faveolata | reverse complement strand
TATTTCTTTGCAATTCTAAGTAAAATTATGATCAGTGCAACATATGCTACATATCCTCCTTTGTTCAACATTGATATTTCGGCTTTATAGTTAAATGACATTTTATCAGCCATTAACGCTACTCGTCTAAAGTTTTAAACTAAACTCTAACCATGAAGCAACTATTACAGAAGACGCTGTCACCTGAGTAGACTCAGAAGCCTACAATGCTTCATCACTCTGTAAAACACCAAGTGTGTAACACTGGAAATTTGAACAAATTTATTTTGTAATTTTTCCTTGGTTGTATTTTGGGTTAAATTCCTCGGAAATGACTACTTGAGTACTCTAAGAAGCCAAAATTCCAAGCTATAGTTATGAAGTTCAGCTTCATGACCAAGCAAGGCCAAGGCTTGCACTTCGTTTTGACAATTAGCTGTTTGATAGATGTTTGACACTATTGCCACCTGGATTTCAAGAATGTTTACAAGTATGTGCTTTTTTAAGACTTCTAAATCAATAGATTGTATTTACGTGACATGTTTTTATCCTCATCAGGCATAAGAGGCGGTATCTTTACATCTGTTTACAATTAGCGTGCTTCGTTTGGAAACCAGAGCATTTTGAATTTCAGGGTTATGGAGGTTGCGTGACACAAGGTTACAATCGAGTTTGTTTAAAAATATATACTCATCTCATGATTTTGAGTCTTTTTTAGAAGTTAGAGCATTAGGAAAAGTGCTGATGTAAATGCTTGTTTGTTTAGTACTGATAATCAGTCACCTAGAAAGCCAAAGTAAGTTCCAGATGTTTACACTATATTCCGGCCGCCACGGATATACACCAACACGGCGTTTTCTCACTGGGCTCTGTAAATTTCTGGGAAACATTTACGATGAATATCTGAAGTTTGGAAAAACGTACAGGCCTAACACTTGGAGAAGTGTCTTATTTAGTTATCTTCTATAGCGTACATCGCAATTTCTTAGCTTTTTCCATTGGTTGGTTTTCGATTTATTATTGTTGTTATTGCGTGACAGTGAAAACGATCTGTACCCTTCGAAAACAACAAAACAGCAATTGTGGAATATGTTTTTGTAAAATGATAGAGCATGTTTTTTAGTTCATCATTTTTGTACATGTTCTCACCTTCCTCTGATATAAATCCATGCCATTCCTTATTTTTTGATCGGGATCATTTGCAGTCCAATATGGGGATCATTTGAAGAAGCTAGTCATAAAAGGGGATAAGTGACGATTTTGGTTGCTTTTCTCTTTTTTGCTCCAAATTAGCTGAATTTTTGCATGTGGTCTTCAATGTAATAGAAAAACGTGGTTCTGTATTTTTGTGTCGCTGGTTTTTGCTTTGTTTTTGAGTTAAAACGTAGGCAAAAAACTTGGCTTTTCATAGCCATGTCTTTAGGAGTTTATTTGTTGAACAGCAAACAGGCAGACTGTTTATAGTGTATGAAGTCAAAACCAAATCCCACAGCATATAGAGTGGAAATCTGGGAACAGATTGTTTACATCGGCTGTTGTGATGTGAACACAACACGTGAATCGATCGAGCATCAAACGAAATGCCATCAAACAAAAAAGAGATGTGCCGCATTAGAGCTCTGTCAACTAATATCTTAAGTATTGTTTTAAAGTACCTTGTATGCCTGCCTGGTGGTTGAGAGGTATCATAAAGCCTCGATAAACCCGTAAGTCATCAGCACGTTTTAAAGAATCAAAACGTGTTCTGAAACTTCGAAGGCAGCTGATATACCGTAATCGTGTTATCAGCATTTGAAGTCACATCGAGGCAGGTAGCAAAGTCCAAGAGCAGTTCTTGCCCAAGAAAAATACCCTCTGGTGAGTTGTGGCCCATTTGCCAAGCGTTGCTAGCGTCAAAGTTTGGAAAGCGAGAACTGGTTTTAGACTTATAAAATTTGTCTTGTATCCACCGCCATGTTTTCCCGCGCACGAGGTGTAAAGACCCTTCCCAGCATGTATTGCGATTACGTTCTGCGGACGTTTCTCGAACTGGTAACTAGATTTAAACATAATAATGGCCAGCAAGTGGCGATCGATTGTAACAGATCTGTGATCCAGTTTGCGTTGATTTTATTTCAAATCGACATGATTTGTAGTGTTTTGAGCTTCTGGGATCAGGGGACATGCAGATGTATGGAGACCCGTACGTTGCGCAGAAGGGTTAATCTGTTAATCTGTCAGCCCTATTTATAGAGCGTTTTCATGTGGAGTCATCAAATTCTTAAATCCAAAACTAAAAAGCCACCAAAGTTGTTATCCTCATCAGGCATAAGAGGTACCAGCGCATTTTGAACTTGGAAGTTATGGCAGTGCGTGACATAAAGCTACGATCGCGTTTGTCGAAAAATATGTTTTATCTCGTGATTTTTTAGCCATTTAAGACGTTGCCATATTTGGAAAAGTGCTTATTGAAATGTTTATTTGTTTTATTTTTATTTACACCTTTTTTGACCTGAAATCAACATTTTTGAGCTTACACGTTGCGTGAAATTACCATTTTCAGGAGCCCATCATGGGCTCCTACCATTTTGCTGTTTTCTAAGTGAAACCAACATCCTTGCCGTCACGCATTAGCATCAACTCAACATTTTAACCTATTTAGACTTGAAATCAACATCATTGAGCTTATGCACTGCGGGAAATTACCATTTTGCTGGTTTCTAAGTGAAACCAACATCCTTGCCATCACCCGTTACGTGAAATCAACATTTTAACCTATTTAGACCTGAAATCAACATCATTGAGCTTATGCGTTGTGTGAAATTGACATTTTGCTGGTTTCTAAGCGAAATCAACCTCCTTGCCGTCACGCGTTAACGTGAAATCAACATTTAAACCTTTTTTGACCTAAAATTAACATTTTTGAGCTTATATGTTGCGTGAAATTGACATTTTGCTGATTTCTAAGTGAAATCAAAGTCCTTGCGGTCACGGTGGGCCGAGCCTTTGTTATGATAAACCGAGGCGAGACTTCGACTTATAACAAAGGCTTGGCTTGGCTATTATAATAACGGATCGGCTCTGTTTATCATATCAAAGGCCCGGCTTCGTTTATTTGCAGCCTTGGCGGGAAAAGGGCGTTAGGTATTTTAATCAAAAGTGAACTTTGTCGAAAACGCTCCAAATTTCGCATGCAGTTTTGTTTAGGTATGTTTAGCAATGTCCCGTAGTTTTTCCGCTAAACTTTGCTTCATTTTTGGGATATTGCGTACGCAAAAAACCACTCGGTTTTCCTAGCGGTGTCTTTATAAAACGAAGCAAAAACCAGCAGCAAAAATACAGGGACACGTTTTTCTATTACATTGAAGACCACATGCAAAAATTCAGCTAATTTGGAGCAAAAAAAAAGAAAAGCAACCAAAATCGTCACTTATCCCCTTTTATGACTAGGTTCTTCATTTCCGGTCTGGGATCATTTGCGGTTCAATTTGGGGATCATTTGCGGTCCGGGATCATTTACAGTCCTGGGATCATTTGCGGACCCGTACATATCCCTCTTCATCATATTTGATCAAAATTTGGTTGAGTGTATGACGTCATCATTTTGCTAATTTGCATATATTAAAAACTTGAATATCTCAGGAACGAAAAGAGGCATTTGAAAATAGTAAACGGCGTTTTTCTCCTCATACAGACTACTTGTTTATGTTTTAAAATGGCTTAGATAGGAGAGATGCGATTTTCGTCGTAGTAACACTTTAAACTGTAGTAAAAATTATGACTGAGTACATATGAATGTTTGCTTGTCAATGAAATGCTTGGAAACACCAAGATAAAGATACTAAGGGAACAGCTGTTTATGGGAGAATAAATTGCAGTTAGTTTTTAGAAATGTTTCTACTAGACAACATGGTGTCAGATTTTGAAAGTCTCCCAGACTGTTTCATTTTCACATCACATCATTATTCATAGCCCACAATAACGCTCCTTTATAGCTTCAATGCACTTATAGAGTACATATAAGTTTCCATAAAACTAGGCCAATATGTTATAAACAGTGTTAGACTTCCATCAAAAAACATTTGGAGCAACCTTAAGTTTTTGACATGAGTCACATTTAAATATTACAGACAGTAAATTGTGGGGAGTTAGCAACTTGTTCCAAGAAACGGAGGATTTTATGCCTACCCAATGTTTTTGCGGTGCTTCCTCCAAGCCTGAAGGAAGTTCTAAATGCAAATCACCTCCACTTGAATACATTTCTATTACCTAGACAGCAACAAAGATAAGGAGATAACATTACACTGAACACGAAGAAACAATAACAGAGAAACACAATCATGGGGAACATGGGAATTATTCACGCATTATTTGTCCACTGACTTTTAACCCCAAGTAACCTCTGATTCCAAAATCACATTGACACTATAAAACACATCCAACCCATGTTCCTACAATAATCCAGTAGTACTGAAGAGACACAGGAAAGAGAGGAAAAAACTGATATTGAAATCGACTTCTCAAGATTGATATGGTACACAGATGCTGTTGTAATTATTGTAATAGCTGCACATTGTTGTTTACGCTGAAACAAATAGTTTGTAATTAATTGAACAACAATAATATGAAGACACTCCTGAGCAATAAGACCTGTCAAACTACTTACTTGTAAAGGTGAGTCATAGGGATTATGCATATTTATTATTGTAGAAAAACTAAAGTTCAAGGGCACTCTTGCTCCTAAAAAAGGCCGCAATCTGTATGGATTTGGAAGCCCCACTCCAAAAACCTGAAATGAAAACAAAATGCATTGGACAATAAAACTACACAAAAGACATGCACAGACACAAGGACAGAACCCTGGAAAAGTTTCTCATAACTACAAAAGCAAAGCAGGATACAATCTCAATTTTAAATATATATATATTTTTATTTACGGCAACATGGCACATGTTCATGGCAAGTAGCCAATATCTTACACAACTTGTATTATGTTACAACAGCATTTCAAAACATTTTATTTCCCCAAAACATTGCCTAATGTAACAGAGCATGCTTTGAAGGAGGGAAAGTCTTGCATTTGTGTATCAGTAAATTAATTTAATAATTTAATAATAATTACTGGCTGTCATACCTGATAAGGATAAACTCCTTTGGAGGTGTGAATAAATAATGTATTTTCTACATTTCCAACTAGTCTTGCTAAAAACACTATGTCAAATGTTGTATTTCCTAATGGATGAACTACCTGCAGACAAAAATAAAATAGACTGTTAAAAAGAACACCACATGTACGCAAATGACTAACTAACTACTGTTTACATTTCACTTCTCTAGAAGCTCTGATACCACTTTAATTTTGTTCATGGCAAACTATAACTTTGTAAAATATGCAGCTGTTTTCCCATTCTGTGAGGAATTTTCCACAATGACAAGGGAAGACTCAACGAGTTCCAACTATCTATTATTACTAAAATCTATTTGCACCCTGGTTTGGTGATTAAGAATTCTATTATATCAGGGCTCTCCTGCAATATTTACACTGAGGATATCAAGCAAAGAACTTACTTTTGATTGAAAAAAGGAAGCATGAAAATGTGCAGTGCTACCAGATATAGATTGCAGTTGAAGATTCTGCTCTGTATGTGGGTTTATAACTGATACTGTTCGTATGCTTGGCATACCCACAGATCTGAAATGAAATATCATCACTAGTTACTACATGTATACAGAAATACAAAAAGAGTCAAAGATAAAATCACTTCCATAAGCGCAAAAATAAATCAATAACAGACACAAGTTATGGTTTAATATTATGTAGTGTATTGGTCCTCTTTAACCCTTTGACTACCAAAAGTGCATATACACATCCTGAGTGGTTGTGCTCTTTGTACCACTGGTGACTTCATCAATTTAAATGCCACCAGATATTCTTGATAAGCAAATAGTAGAGCTAGGATAGATCTATCTGCACAACAGGTGGTTTTGGATATTGATGGCATTCTGATGTATACGCGTAGCAAATTGAAAAACAATGTTATCAATTTTGATGCAAAGATGGTGGTAAAATGGCCTATTATAACTATAATTCATCAAGGTCCCATTTCCAGGCTTTGCCCATAATTAACACCCAACTTTTTACGGCAGCCAGAAAGAAGATGAAACACAAAAGGTAGCGAGAGAAAAAGGGCCGAAAAGGCAATCGCAAAAAAGTCAAAATTTTGGTTTATATGTGTGCGCCAAATTAAAATATTGTACATTCTTGTACCTAATCATGGGGAAATCTGTCTTTTTGGTAAAAATAGCTTTCTCAGCAAAACTAAGGTCCATTTAGTGCATGGCAACCAAAAAAAATAATTTGACAGTCAAAGGGTTAATACAGTGCTCAATACAAAGCTACAAAAATCTTGCACAAAAATACAACTCAGTTCACAAGGAGACTGCATGATTGACTTGGTATATGTGTACTATTGTACTGTTTCCTATGGCTGGTACATTTGTAATCTGAAAGTATTTTGAGCTACAATAGCTTAGTGTAACTGACTGAGAATTTACTTCGGCAAAATACAGAAGCTGTCAATGAGATGGCCATACAACAGGAAGGGTGACTGTATGACAGGGTCTCATTGTACTTTAGTCACTGCCCTTGGATGAAAAAATATTATACTACAAAAATAAGCAAACTTGTACTGTTCATAGTTGCAGAAGTTTGTGGATCAAAGCCTTTTCATCCCATGAAAGGAAGGGGTTTCAATAAGGTTTTCAGCTGGAGGGCAACTGGCTCGCACAGGTAGGCGAAACCACTTTGAACTGTCAAACTTCTTAATCAGAAAAACGTTCCCTAGATTGTCAAATCTTCTTCACAGCCACTCAATTTGCCTGGTGCTCAGCTCTGGAAAAGTCATTGGAAATGTTGACGGGGTAGGCCCCTCAAAAGCCAAAAGTTTAAAGGGAAGTATAATGCTGAACTAAAATTTCTGGGAGAGTGCGGAGTACAAACAGAAAACCCTCTATGGGGAATAAGCATGTAGATGTTGTCTGGAAAAACACAAGAACAGGCAGATGCATTATTTTAATACACTCTCATGCCAAGCATAATTAAGCGGTGGATGTCTCCTTACTAAAACTGATAACATTTTCAAGACTTAAATATGTCAAGAAGACTCACAAAGAAAACAATCCATAGCCACTTTTGACAGTCTTTGTAAAATGACATGGTTTGTTTAACAACTGGATTTAATCCTTGTCAAGGTATTATATTACTATAATAAAAGTCAGTAGTACCAATTCCTCCTTAACCACAACAAGGAAACATAACAAGGAAACACAAACAGGAAAGACACTAATTCCTGTTTCAAACAACACTAGACAAAACAATGGATTTCAATGGCCTGAACATTTGGTGACTTCTATACATCGCAAAATTATTTGAAGTTTATCATCACTACACAATCAAGTTAGTTTTGTCTACTCCCTCCACTGCCACTACCAGTGGTCCAGTGACAAGAAACAAATTTTGACAAGCTTCAGTTACCATGCCCAATAGTAGAACACCGTTCTAAATTGCCAGACTTCGGCCACTGAATAACTCCACACAATCGTTCATAATTTTAACACTGGAACTGTTCAAAGATCCAAAGTTCAACTTGCAATAAGTAGTGGCTAGGTCATTAATTAAAGATCCGACAACAAGTAAATATCAGAGGATGCTGGTCGTGTGTCACACATCACATGCAAAGTGAATGACACATTCGACAATGTACTATTGAATATCCACAATATTTAAATGAAAATGTAAACATAATATTTTAAATAACATCAAATCTAAAACTTACTGTTCATAGAAATCTAAATAAGATGGTTCAAAACGAATATGCCTAATATTGGGCTGATCTCTGAAATTAAGAATCAAGAAACATAGATTAATATGAGAGTCAACAATATATCAACAACAATGTATTTAGTATTAATTTATCTTCGCCAGCCGATAGCACCCAGTGAAGTCTACCCCCGGAGTTCACTGCTTGGCAAATTTGAAGATCGAGTAAACATTAAATATTCCATAAGAAGAGTGTTAAAGGAGTTGAAAGTTAAAACAGCTCGCACACTATTGCGTATTTTTTTTTCAAACTTCCGAGCATTGTTCGCGACGTTGGGATAAATTACGATTTGACCTCAGAATATTAAAGGTATTTTTGCCTATTTCTGTCTATTACTGTTTAATTTAAAGTCACTCCAAAACATCTAGATTGACATCTGTGCAATAACATTACGGAAAAAGTATTGTGTAAATTCATAATAAGGGTTAAATTCGTGAAAAACTGCACAAAACCCGTGGACAGAATGATCGATATACCTTATACTGAACCACCACCCTTCAGACGGAAATGAAATCATTTTAAAAATCGTATTTAGAGAAAATCCAGGCCCAAATATTGCCTAATTCTACGATATACTGTGATGAATTTATCACTATTCAAACAGATTATTGAAACTGAGTACAGAATTATTCGGCAATGACATTGTAAATATACGATCGTTAATAGCCGTGATAAAATATTGTCACGGCGAATAGGGAACCTGCCAAAACAACTACGCGAATTGAAGCCACTCTGATCTGGCGCAAACAAATTGCAGCACATGAAATGGACGACTGTAGCTCTAATAAAGCTAGTAAACATCCTACTGCTTAGTTAAACACTTGAACAATAAGCAAACTGATCCTAAAATAACTGGAGCAAAGAAGCGTCGTGTTAACGTGGGCGAATGACAGAGTTCAGAGTACATGGGGGTGTTGGTTCATCCACCCTTTTCGTAACAGGAATATCGAGACGACTAGATCTTCAATAAAGTACGGAACGAATTTAAGAAAGCTTAATTTTTCCTACCTTCTGTTCTGATGTGAGCCATCATTCTGTGAATATCATAAAAAATAACGAGTTATATTCCAAACAACAGTCTCGGCTGAAATTTGACAGACTTCAAACACGAGTGCACCACCATCAAACATGGTCGAGTAAACTGCAGTTATCTTCAATTTACAGGGACGAACTCCACGCAAGTAGCTCGCAGTGAGTTATCTCGGCTTCCGGCCGAGTGGAGTTACTTTGTGATTGGACTTTGGTGAGAATTTTAACACCATATTTCCGAGTCTCTGGTAGTTCCTTGCATTGAAAATAACATTGGTCTATCCAACACAACACACCTTTCACTTTTGACAACAAATTCTTACCTGTACGTGGCTCCCTGAGAACCGCACATCACCCATATCGCCTTGGTATACACCTTAAAATGTTGAAAGTAAATGAATTAGACTTATAAACCACAAACTCTAAATATAAACAGGCTAGAAACTTGTACAACTGTTCCGTTGCCACGACGGATCGACGTGAAGAAACGAGGGCTACAAAACAACAACACTAACACAATTCTCCCATTTCAACGCCACTTACCAGGTCTAGACATCGGATTGCACTGCATCATACATATCCTATGTGTAACTAAAAAGACTAGGCAAATGTAAGTAAATAAAATAACTCCAACTGCAGCGGCCATGCTTGCGGTTCGAAATCCTAACTTTTTCGGTGGAATTCTCATACACAATCCAAACTTGGGCAAATTGGCCTCATGGGATTTGGGTACAGGTGCTCGTTGAGTCACGTGACAACTCTGTAATACATTAGCATAAATAATTCACTACTTCAGTAACTCGTCGAAATAGGTACGTGGAAAGATTTTATTGATCAATTCAGACCCCTGGGGTGTTATCATTTCTTAGCTTAGCTCCTATGCCAGATACAAGTGCTTCTCGAGTAAACAATTCGGGCGACGTAATTCGTGCACAGGAAGCGATGTTGGTGTTGGATTTAGGAAACACACGCAATCCGTGATCACGGAAGCATGTCAAAGAAACATTCGTCCACGATTCGGCCGTGACAACCACACTTATGAAATATGAAGGCGATAGTTTGCGCAACTTTTAGTTCCCCACTTCCCGGCAGCTGCTATTCCATGCAGCACCAATATTTATGGGGACCTTCAAATAAAACACCGTCTTGGTTGAGTAAAAATTCAAATAACACAGCTGTCTTCCGGAGCTATTGAGAACTTTATTGTTGCAAAAATGAACAAAGAGAGTTAATTTATCAAAGTAACAGAGCGAAAGCACTTCACATGCAATCAAAAGAGCACAACTTTCTCATTTCATTTTCGGTATTAAACAAAATGCGATTTTACTGGATATTTTCCTGTCTGTCTATTGTTTTATCCTAGGCTGTGTCCGATACAGACAAAACAATATAAAATTTGCCAACGTAAGTCACGAGCACAGTGGCCCGAATAATAAAAAGAAAAACATTATATAATTTCAGTAAAAAAAAACAAATCAAAACAAAACCAAAAAAACCAAAAAAAAAAACACGAATGCTAAAGATCAGTCACTCGAAAATGCGATGTGACACGACATCTCGAGACACCACACTGTGCTAGAAACAACTCTAACCATTCTCAAAGGAAATATTGACCTATCAAAGCATGATGTTTTAAACAACTGATGTCGACGAAACGTGATATATCACAACTGACCAATCTGAAATAAGTGAGCATAAGTGAGAATCAAACATTCACTATTTTGGTGTATGTTCAAAGGTAAACATGGATTAAGCGGCCTTACCTTCAGCACGTGTTTCATTTTTCTTTTGGTTGTAAAAATAGAAAACCACATTTCAGAGTAAACAATGTTGGTAAGAAGCCAGACTACACTGTTAGAGCTTGTCGCCCGTACGTCAATATTGTCAGAACATTGCACAATAGCTCCAGTCAACAGGGCTGATTTTAATTTCTTGCTATAAACTTTCTGTTGTTGTAAAAGCCTCCACACCTTTCAGCTAGGCTATAAGAGATACTGCTTGATTAAATTTTAAGTTATAAACGCTCTGTTCTATTTGTGACCTTTTTTGACCAAAATTGGAGAAAGAAGTGAACTTAAATATTATCAAAGGTAAACAGCTGAACAAGTTCCGCACTCAAGAATGGTTAAGCCCAGGTTTTCTGAAATCTATTACTAAATCAAAAAGAACAAACTTTACAAACAATTGATTCGATCGGCGCCCAGCGAGTCGTGTGCATTACGGTATAAAATAAGCTAAATCATTCAATCCGAATCGCCAAGCGCTTATTCTATGACAATAGATTTGAAAGCTCGAAAAATGATCTACAGTTAACTTGGAAGCTGATCAACGAAGTTGTAAACAAGCAAAAGAGTAAGTCATCTTCACTTCCGTCATTTAAATTGGAAGGCATGACTATTTGAACGGATCCCAAGGAGATCGCTGACAGATTCTGCAAATCTTTTCTAGCATCGGTCCCAACCTGGCAAAAGCCATACCTGTGCTGAAGGTTGGGGCCTAGTAATGTTTTATTGGTTCATTCTGAGCATGCGCATGCAAGTTATCCTGGACTCCGCCTGCGGGTTCAGCCCCTATATGGGGCGGGAAGAAAGGAGAGCTCAGGGACTGGACTGATCTTGATCGGGAACTGATGATATTTGATCTGCCCTTGGACAGTTGAAGCAATTATTGGACGAGATTGATGACCCAGAAGAATCAATGATTTGCCGCGAGACACTGCTGTATGTTGCTACACGTAATTGTTTTTATAAGCTTGGAGTGCGCCGGACCAGTGAGGCCCAGGTTGTTATTGTTTTGTTTGAATTGTTTTTCTTTCGTACGTTCGTTCTTTCTTTCTTTCTCTCTTTCTTTCTTAGTTTTTCTATTTCCATGATCTGTTTGTCTGTTCGTCTGTCTGTCTGTCTGTCCGCTTGTTTGTCTATCTGTCAGTCTGTCGTCCTATATCGCTCGTCCGAAAATTTCGCGTCTATCCGACTAGCTGCCCCCGCTCTTTCTTTCTCTTCTTTTTTCTGAACGTGGCAGTTGCTAACTAAGGAAAATTGCTGCAGAAACAGATCGAAAGCAAATGTTTCTGAGGTATTGCGAAAATATCTCCTTTTTGCCCCCTGACAAGCTCTCGGAAATTTTTTCGATCTTATAGCCAGAGCCGCGTTATCGTTCTTTTTCTTCCCTAAAGGGCATGCGTTGCCTTTGATCGTTCGTATCTGGTTGTCATGCTGACAGACCGACAGCAAGAACTACGTAAACTTGATTTGCATTGGTAATTGATACCCTGGGCATAAAATTCAAAGAACAGTAAGAAAGAATTTACACGTGTTTTACCCCCATCACTCTACTCGAGGCCGCGAGAGCGACGAGGTTGGCGACCCACCCTCCCACCCAGCGAGTAAGTCGGGCTTGATCTAGCTGTTCGCTACTATTTTCGCCTGGTCTTGGGCGATTCCCTATGACTTACCATGTCGTGAATAACACCAGCCGTGGGGATAACAATACCCTGGGTAGAATATGACACAACGTAACAGGTAGCTAGCTATTCAACTATTTGCAGACATCCTTGCAGGTATCTTAAAAGATCAAAAAGAAAAAATATATGTCGCTCGTGTTTGTTATGGTTGTTTATTTTTCGTTTCAGCCTCGTTCCCAGGGATTTGAACTTGAGAACGAGACCGCATCAAATTTGTGGTGGGAGGAAGTTTCAGACTACACAGATAGCCTTGTGCAGGATCCAAACCGGTGCAAGAGTTTAAGACGAAATGTCCAGATTTTTTTACATGATAGTTAAGCAATTTTAAAATCACCCGAGATAGAAGAATTTTGCCTGAAAATACTGTAGATATGATACGCGCAAAAACGTCACTTTGGTGTCTTTGGTCAGATAAATTTGTTCTCCATGATTTAACACTCAAACCTCCTGTAAGGATTCAGTGAGAGGTGTTCGTGTTCAGCACGGCTGTCTGGATTCTTGTAGCTTGTTGAATAGTGTTCTGCAAAGTCAAGCTTTCTTTCGTTTTAGATTCATCTTGAGTTCAACCGCCCAATTAAATCTTGATTATTTTCCAGTGAAAGCATAAGTAAAGGGAAATCAAAAATTCTTACGAAGGGCGACACCTTGTGTCTTTAAGAATGACTCTTTCAGCACAACTTTCGATGTTCTATCAGCCGAAAGCCAAAACGCGTCGAATTGACCATAAACAAGGGTTTTTGCTCAAAATGGAAAATGCCGGGAAAATGGCATTGAAATCTATTTTCATACAGAATTAATTAAAGTCTGAACACACAATTTTGTCACATTTCTTTATCATTTTATTTGTAATGCTATAAGCAGTTACAATTGATCCCCAAACACGTTATCGTCGTTATTTACTCTACTTCGTAACACTCACTGGCTTTATGGGGAATGAAATGCTTGCTCTTTTTTTCATGCTTAGCACAGAACGCGAACATAGGCGTGCTTGCTAGAATCACTATATCTATTGCTGTAAAAGCGGATGCCTCTTCCTGCTTGCAGCTCATTGACTGCACGGATCACCAGGCCATAGTTAGGCACGCCGCCACGCCACTTCCTGATTGCAGATGTGACGTCAAACTCCACGAAGCCTTCGGGGCGCAAGGGATAAATTGTGACTGGGTTCCAATCTTGAGGTTCGGCCTCTGCATCGCTGCCGTCCAAGGCCAGCCATGGTGCGGACCAGGATACGCTGAAATAGCGCTTGGTGCTGGTGGCTTGACTTTCCACCCAATATTTTTTCACCAAGTGAGCCTGAATGTAACGGGGAATGAAAGGGGTCTGGTAGATCGAATGCCAGCTAGCCGCGTGCGCGTATTTATAGTATAAGTACATCTTGGCTGATTTGATGTTGCAGGCGAGGCAGGCAGTGGGTAGATTCTCAAACTGCACCAAGGATCGCTTGTTGGGATACTGCGGGTGCTTGGATACCAGAAGGTATATCAAATAATTGAAGTTGGTCGTCGAACGTTCCAGTGCCACATCTTTCACCACCTTGAGCGTGTAAAGTGTACCCGCTCCGGTGTTGTAAGTTGTCACGCCATGCGTGACAGGTGCGAGTAACGCCATCAGTAGAATAACCGCAACGCCAATTGCCATTCTGTTAAAACAAAAGAGTGAAATAGCTTGTCTGAACTTTGAGCGCAAATATTCTTCATTACAGATGTTTTCAACCTTCTTCTATGGTCAGATGATGACGTGTGTTGGAGCTGGTGCATATCCACACTCTCCCTCCCCACCCCCCCCCCCCCCCGCACCCCAGAAGGTATATTACAAGTTACTGAATTCGTCACATGAGATAAGGGGTGTAACAAAAATGTCCTAATTTTGAACAACTGACTCTCTAAACCTAGGAATGGTCTGTGGCTTTAAGTTGGAAATATTAAAGATGAATCGCTGGAGAGATTGTGTCAGTCAAAATCTAAGTGCAGGGTATGTTGCGCTGGTTTGCATCCTTAAGGAGGGCCAAAATAAGAGCAAAGTTCGACTATCGGTGGCTAGAAAAAGGGCAAAATATCCGGAAATGTGTTCTATATCCCTACTCACAGTACAAGAGGGAAGACATCGAAAACGAAGAATACAAAAGCAAAAACCGACACAACGTAGGATGATTTTTTGAAGGTGTACTATATTTCGGCTGGCCAAACCAGCCTTCTTCAGATACAGTGAGAATTTTACATTGGGACGTGTTTTTATGTAGCCGATATTTAAAACGAAAACGAAGAGACCTATTTTGTCTGGGGCAGGAGGTTAATACCGAGGCGGAGAGATCTTGGGTCCCGATAGCTTTTCTCGTTTTCTGATTGGCTACTTACAAAGTCCATAAAATCTCATTGGTTAAAAAAGTTGACAGTTTGACCGCTTAAAGTTGAACTTGAAAGCTTGCATAAATTAAAATTTTACCTGTCTGTACTCTTATTGACGGTAGAAATAAGCAAATCAGCGCGCGAGAAATTAGGCAGTTATTGTAAAACTTACCTTTGAGTCACGCGCTATTGGCGATCGCGCGTAAAGCGAAGCGATTCGGCGGGGTGGAGTCTGGTGAAGAGGCGCCAAGAAAGTCACACTTCCTCGTCCGCTCAATTACACCATTAATCAAAACTATAACAAAATTCTCGAACGTGATTGGCTATCAGCAGCCCGATTTGAGCATTAATTGGACAGTGTACGCGTCATGCTTGTAATTGGACAGTACGCGTCATTTTGCGCGCGAAGTTGCGATGTACTTTGTTGACTAAACTGCTGGGTTTTTCAACATTCATAACGACGTTCTAAAATCGTTCAGCGCTCAATCGATGGTTTGTTCGTTTCTCGAATTTTGTCATAGTTTTGATTAATTGGTAACAGGACATCGCGTCGTCCAATTCAGTCTGTAATCATACTCGTGATTAACAAATCGGACTCCCGCTTCGCGGTCGTCCGATTTTGTTAATCACTCGTATGATTACAGACCGGATTGGACTCCACTCAGTCCTATTACCATTATGTATGCGCCCTGATTACGAACTCGCGGCTACGCTGCTCCTGCTTGTGTTCCAATGTGCGCTTGTTCGCAGGCTAAATTAGAAGATCTTCACAAATTTGATGCTGATTTCTTTTCTTAGAATAACCCATAGCCAGAAATTCCGAACCACGACCTCCCACGAGGCGTGACAATTGTGTTTGCATGTGCTCTCAGGTCTCTAAAAGAAAAATGTATAGATGTCGTATTTCAGTCGATCGCTGCAAAGAACGAGGTACTTGAATTTCACTGTCCCGATGAAAATTTCTTCAGTTGTGGTAATAGTTTTGAATTGGAAAGGGTTTTGTAGCTTAGCGAAGTAAAATTCTTGCGGCTTTTTCCACTTGAAAATTTTACGAATGCTAACAAGGATCTGCCATACTAACCTTTGTATATTATGTCTTGTTTACGCAAACCACTGACCTTTGCTTTGGGTTGCTCTCTCTTGCTGAAGATTAGAATCTCCATCCCCATGCGGAACTTGAAGACCACATCCAATACTTTTGTTTTCGACAATTTTTGGTTCTCTTCGAGTTGAATTCATTGCGGTTTTTGCTTTATAAAACTCCCGAAATCTCCCAAAAATTGTCCATCTTTGACTGCACACTTTCAAAATCGCTCGGATGAAACTCTTGACGAACGCGAGCTGTTTTCTTCACCGTATGTGTTGTTTTCATCACAAAATCTAGCCACCATTTTGAAAAATAGTTCAAGCTGTTCTCCAGGCTCTTTTCGGCGTTTTTAAGAGCAATCGTCCCAAAATTTCGCCTAGAGGTATGCAAAATGAAAAAATCGAAAATCCCCAAACTTTGCCAGGATATAGGTCTGGATGAACTATTTCTAGAAAAAATACTGTAAGTTCGATTAGATTTTTATTTTACGCGAACGGCGACAAAATCGGTTTGGCGGTTCTCACATCAGTTTCACGAGCTCCAAACAACGCATTATTTGAGCTTCGCTTAAAAATAAACAAAACGGTAAATCTGGCCATTGAATATCTTAATGAAAAGAACACATGTTTACGAACAGTCTGAAATATTATTTGTCCGATTCCATCGCAAACTGAATTTTTGGGCGATTTTTGCTTTTCTTCAATATTTCACTCATTTTGGCGAACAAAAAAAAGGCAAAATTGACAGGGTAAAATAGCACCTTGGTACATGGCATGGAGTTACATCAAGTTAATCCAGCGAAAGAACAGGGTTTCTTCTTCAAATAACTGCAATAAAATTTTTGGGCTACTAAAAATGCGAAATTTTAGGGCGCCAGACAAAAGTGGCACAAAGGACAAAACACGCCATTCCTTGTCACGCAATTAGGGGTGAAAAATCAACAATGCACTCGTGGAAAAGACAATAGGTCAGTTTTTTGGCGTAAAATCGTTACTATTCCGAATAAAAAGCTACTTTCTATCAATATTTGTCCTTTCTACTGCTCAGGTTGCCTGAAATTTAAACTTTTAGCGATTATTTTTCGAATCAAAATACAAAATCCTCATGTTTCGAACGGCCGAGGACGGATAGAATTTGTAAATTGTAATAAACCGTAAAATCGATACTTTGCCGTATTTATACTTCAATTTGAGTATTGTAGTTAATCTATACATACCATTTATCAGCGCCAAGCATGGACTGCATGTGTACTGGCTTCACAAGTTGTTGCCGTTAACTGCCAACCGCTGCAAAACAGTGAGAATTGCGTGACAGACTACTGAACGCCCACGTACCTTGTACGTGTTCTACAGTTCAAACCCTATTGTCCCTATCAAACGGCCACCGTTGGGGAAATGGATTTTGGGACTTCGATTACCGGCCGCCTAAAAGGGGTGGCCGTTTAATACGTGGCCGCTTAATAGGGGTTCGACTGTAATTAAAAAAAGTAGTCGTCACACTTCCTTTATTTTTAGTACAATTTTGTTGCGAACCTCAATACTGGAATAGTTTTTTTCTATTTTTGTTTAATAATTATTTCACAAGATACGTCTACACCTACTCCACCGCGCTGGGCCTGTTAATCATGAACATCCTGGCTGATTTGGTGGCTATAGGCTATTAGCACGAAACTCGAAGTTGTTTTGTGGCCAAACTAGTGTGAAAAACTAAAACTAAATGACGGAGGCATGGGCAATGGTCTGGTTACCCTAATTGATGTATGTAACATCTGAATGTACACAAAACTTTAAGGCAGTTATGCACACGAGCACGATCTCACGAGCTCTTCAATTAATTGAACATACGGCGTTTTTAGCCTTGGTGGAAGATTGTCAATTTCCATTTCAAAGTGGCTGCATATTATGCGCAAAATAGGGACGCTGAGCTTGGTTAGCTTATTTCTTGTATACAGCTCACAGAGATTGTATGTATCGTAAGTGATCGGGTGGGTCAGCCGACACTCTTCAAGAATGTGCGCACGGGCGGAGGAGTACGCCTCTTGCTCTGCAACAGCTTGACCGTCCCACTCGTCTGCAACATCGTGACTTCCTTGCATGAATTTTGCCGCCATTCTTGAAAAATAAGATTTTATTTGCTGTGGCGCTAGGAATTCATCTACAGTGAATCTGCGGCTCCCGTCTTCATGTTTTACATGTCTCATATCTTGAACCACCTGTGCGGGGTCTGCTTTGAATCCTGTCTGTTCTCCTATTTTAAATTTCTCGTCTAGGTAGGCCTTCTGCTTAGCACTGAAACGGGCAGCCTTCTTCGTAGATCGCAATGCCCAGCCCTGCGGTAACGCCTGAACACTTTGCTCCGAAAGCTCAGAACCGGCAATAAATGGCTGTGCGCTTTATCCTTCCTGTTGTTTTTCAGCGTAAAGAATCTTTGCCTTGTCGAGGAGGGAGTGTCTTTCCTTTACAAATTTGCACTTGCCATAATGCATATGCCGCTCCAGGTTACAATGGCGCTGAAAAGTACTCACGCATCCTTCAACTGGACAGGAAAAAAGACCAGCGTGTTCGTTGTCAGCGGATGCAATGTTTTGCTCTCCTTGAACGGTGTTTTCTGGATTGTCTTCAACAGGAAACCGCGTGTTGTCAAACAAAGAGACGTTTTGGAAGTCTCCAGGAGAAAAGGAACTCTCGGGGAATACTGAATCCTTCACTGAACCCATTTGGACTAACGAAAAGAGAGCATAAAAAATACCTAAACAAGACAAGACACGAGATTTTGTTGCATTTTGTGGCAATGGCATTTGAAATAAAAGCGCCTTCAGTAATAAGGGTATAAACCGAACCTAAGATTCTTCAAGTAATTACATTAGCGGTAACCCTGATATATTACGAACAGCCCTTACTTAGTCCTTCGAGCGTGACGCGAAAAAAAAGCGCGCGAGAAAATAAAAATTTGGTAAAAGTAAGCAAGAAATATATATATTTTTTTTTACCTTGCAACTGAGACCATGGTATGGTCTTTCCTTCTCCCACATCAAATGCCCTCTATACAGTCAGACATTCCTCTCCATAATGGAAATGATTTAAGTTGCTCACTCCTTCCAGTTTCCCCTGCAACGAGATTGGATGCTGCTTTGTGGAATCAATCAAGGTAACTCGGACGCCTCTGACACCACCATGAGATAGAATAGCTCGTTTCAGATCATCCGCAGAGATTACATCATGGCCTTCATTGATATAGCGAAGAACATGTGCTTTGATCGTTGTTGCTCTTCTGTCGCATGGACCCTTACCGCCTTGTGGGTCGCTGAACTCCACTCTCTAAACTTTGATATCAGTCGCTTCTTTCATAAGTCGGCAAGCAGCTAACATGGTGAAGCTGTGGTAACATCCGGCGTTGTCTTGTCGGAGAAAGGCAGTCTTAATCTCCGGATGTTTTTTCTTGAGTTGTTAGAGTGTGTGTCGTATGATGCTGACCACCACGTTGCTGTCTTGACTGCAATTCTCGACTATGTGAACAAACGCTTGGTGCTGCAGCTTGTCGGCAATCTTACGGGCAACAACACTAATGTGCCAAGAAATTCCTCTTTTGCCAAACCAATCAGCTTGCGTTTCCCTGTACTTTTGTGGCCGGAACTTCATGGCCCAGTCCTGTGTGATGAGAACTGAAGACGTTTCCAGGTTTTCTAGAAGACTCGTTCTTGCCTTGTCCTGCTGAATTGATCTCAACTGATGAGCTTTCCATGATTCAATTGCCTGAGAGGCTTGTTGAAGTGTGTACATCAAGTCATCCCGGTCTTCGTCTCTCAACTCGGAGGATCTTAATGAAGACTCAATTTCCATCATTATGGATTTCAGCTGGTCACAAGAAGGACAGCACTTGTCATGGGAATGGTCACACGCCACACGGAGATAGTCCTCTTTAGGGTCACTTAGAGCGTGCGTGCTGCAATCATCTGGAACGTGCGAGGCTGCTGTAATATGGACCTTAACCATTTAAGAAAAATGTGACAGAAGATCAGTATAAAAAATGATATGTTGTACAGTGTATATACACACCATGAAAACGGAACAACAGAATACTTTACACGCGTTTCCCCTTTTTTGAGTTCCCCTTCATGAAGAGCGAAGGAGTGCTCCGCCATAAGCTATGAGCTATATTAGAATTTGCCATCCAAAGATTGAGGATTTTTAGCTGCTTTACTATGAACTAGAGTCAAAATATTAGCCATTTTGTTTGAAATGTCTTGAAGGGGTAAAAGCTTCTAAAAGAGCCTCGAGAACGTCTGTGTTGATCTCGTTTTGACTTATTTAGAGACATAACAATGTCCGGTATTATGATTGATTTACTTTATAATAATAGACCCATCTTCCAGTGCTGCCCGCTGTCCCCATTTCAGTTTAGAGTTGTAACTGATTTATTTTGGTCGCTTGGAGTAAATCTAAATCTATTTAGAGCTGATTCCATACGTTCACGGATGTATAGTTCGCGCGTTTCGGAGGCAAGGTAACACCTTATAAGAAGTATCTCGTTCCGAGTGAGTACCCTGTCTCCAATAAATAAGTAAACTCATTTCCCTACTTGAATGACTTACAAAGAAAAATGAAGCATGCATGGCAATACTTACTTTGTAGTCTGTTTTGAAGTACTGTTTTCCCTCCTTCAGTGCCTGCTGGCATCTAAGGACCCACTGTCTCTCACCCAGTTTTTCAACAATTGCCACCAGATCGTCGAAAGCTTTCGCTCCCTCAGCCGCAAAGTAGTCCAGTCCATGAAGTGACTTTCTCACTGTGGCGGTACATGATGACAATATACGCAACATTGTCGAGGTGCTGAAAGGTGTGAAGTTGGTCTCCGAGCAAAACTGACTATACTGGTCTGTTATTCGCTGAGGAATCATATATCTAATGGTATTCGGAGTTTCGAGGATCTTGCCGTTTGTTAAGTACAAGTAGCGTTGGCCAAATGGTAAATCTTGTGCAACGCGTGCACTAGTTATGAAACACAGGAAGTGATCTAACTGTGATTCGTCCACACGCATTCTTGGGCTTTTAGAGGCAGGTAAAGGAACACCGCGCCCGTGGTGGATTGTGTGCTGTCGTGCAGTTTTGATTCGATACTCAGTGATGCCTGGTATGAACTGCTGGATTACTGAATATGGAATCAGATCAGCTATTACTGACAATATATGTCGGCGTGTGTCCCAACTATTGGCGTTCTGATATGTCTCTGCTAAGGCTTCCAGATACTTCTGATCGGCTGAAGTTTGGGGTGTTGTGCACAGGGATGCTTCCACTGACTGTGAACTCTTCAGTGCTTGCCACAACGACGCGGGGTTTCCAGGAGAGATGACCTCCAATGACGCCACGACAGCATCTTTTGCTTTCGAGATGCGAACATTCTTGGTGCGTAGGCTTAACTGATCCCAGCGCTTTTTGGGTTAATTTATAGTTCCTTTGCCGCTGACGCTACGAAACTCGTTTAACTTCAAGCGACAAAGGGTCTGGTTTTCATAGTTGCTGGAGGAATCACTGGCGCTGCTAGTACCAGTACTTTCTTTTGTGTATGGGCTGTCATCTGATGTCACAATTGATAGGTTTCTCAGAGCCTGAGACAGTCCAGTGGCGCTTTCGTTTTCCTGAAACAAAATGAATTTGAATTTGAAAATATATACCTAGGAGAAAAAACACACACGCACAAGAAAATGCAATATCCCAAAACAAACTTGTGGCCTGCGCATGCGAGCAAGGTCTCTCGGCAGCTTGCCGGGCAGAGTGTTAGAAGTGTGGCCTTGTCAGCACAAGGCGCAGTCGCGAGGACAATGGGAACGAGATCCGCCTTCCCGCACGAAAAACATTTCCTTCCCGCGAGCAATAAAGCCACTTACGCAGGCCAGGTGCAGGTAGTAACATAAATGATCTGCTTGTAGGCTCGGCCATTACATTTACTGGGTCACTTTCTGCTGAATCCAAGGGCGATGAAATACCCTTTGTTTCTTGCTCACCCGCTTGTGGGATCGCGGCGATCTCCTTAGTTGAGACAGTTGACATGGATGGCGCTTCAAACTGAGTGGATTTTGACTCTTTGGTTAGAAACAGCCGACAGCGCTTACAAATTGCTGGAAACAACAAAATTAGGGCAATAAATAGACAAAAACATGCTAGGTCTAAAACAAAAATTCAGGTCAATGCACTGAAGCGAAGCAACTGGAACAAGCACAGAAGTGAGTCTATAAAGTAGCTGAGATTGTGGAATTGTGACTCCTCGGTCTCCTTTTAATTCTTTCTTCTTATGGACACTCCAGTCTGGCGGGACTGAACATAACTTTTTTTGACAACGCCATCTAATTCCATATGCATCTCGTTGTCGTGGACAAATTGACATTTTCAAATGATGCTCTTTTATCTCGAAAATCCCTGAAAATTTAAAGATAATTTACATGCGTTTATCATTCAACAAGGTGTCATTCGCGACTCAATTCATCATCAGTGATGTTTACCCAAATGTCTGGAAATCATTTCGTTTTAAAGTTTCACCCACCTGTATACCTTATATCTGCGCTGGGGGTTTCATAACTGCTACGCGAAATTCTGTACATCTGACTGGTAATACTTTCACGAAAAAACAGTTCCTTTTCGCTTTTACTAACAAGGTAAATATAATGCACTTGTCACTGGAAACCCCCAACCCCCAACCCCCAACCCGGGAAAACATGGGGCATGGGTGGGGCTTTGTGGGGGCTTTGACTCTCTGCCCTTCTCAAGGGAGTGGGGGATAATTCATTTTTTTTCCCTTTGCATTCCCAGGGAGGCGGGGAATTAGTACATTTTGGCCTTTGCTTTCCTGATGGGGTTGGGGATAAGAATATTTTAGTCTGTTGCCGTGTCCAAGCAGGGAGGAGTAACAGAAAGGTCACTTAACAACCCGGTACGAAAGAGGTCTGGGACGACGGCCTAGTAACGTGGATCAGTCATCTTCACCTTGTGATGGTGAGTTTATTTGCACGCAATTAAAAAATAATCCTCATGTTGCGACCTCTTATTTTGCTAGCTAGTATTAGTAGTGTCCAGTGACAGGTGCGTGCATAACTCGGGGAAAAACCGAAGCAAAACTACAAGGCATTGCCTTACTTCAATAACCATCTCGACTTATTTCATTGTTTATACCTTGCATAACGTCTACACAATTTATGAGAAATATTGACATGTTACTTGCTCTTGCCAGAAGAAGATTTGCCTCCGTTTGTAAAGTTGAATCAAAGCAGTCGAAGAACTTCAAATGACTCTTGATGTTTCTTCCGCATCTTTCTATCGTTTCACACAGAATTTACCGGGTTGGAACTACTGCATCCACACGGCCCTCCAACAAGTTCAGAGTAGCCACAGGTTGCCATTTCTTAACGTGTATCATGCAACTGTACAAAGGCAGCACAGATTATCGAGTCTGAAGTAATCTGATTATGTGTTGGTGGGCGGTTTTGATGTTTTTTCGTGGATATCGAAAGCGAAATTAAAGTGTTCGTATCAGTCATTGCGTGCTAAGTACTTGATGATTCCCGGACGCACACGATTATACCCACGTGTAAATTTTTTTCCTATCTATTAAAATGTGGGCAGCTTACAGCTTTAAAAGCGGGATAACTTTACATGTACGAGTAAAAGCACAAAATCCCCCCCCCCCCCAAAAAAAGACATTAAATGTTCTGCACTAATCAAGATGTCAAGAAGTTCCAGACAACTGATCAGATAAGCTTTGAAAGCTTATCTGACGAAGCGTCAAAACATGTCTCAACAGATTAGTCATGATTAGTAAATGCAATAGAGGAGGAAAAGAATAAAGGGAAAAAAGTCTCTTAAAAGAGAATTCAAGGATAATTTGAGGTCCCCGAACAAAATTGCCGTGTGCCCTGAATTTAAAGGACGAGTATTTGTGTTACGTGCCCCTGCAATTGTGGCCTGGCCGCCTGTCACGCAAACTTTAATGTTTGAACATTTCGCGAGCAGCGGGGGGCAGTTAACGGCAGCAACTTGTGAAGCCAATACACATGCAGTCCGTGCTTGACGCTGATAGATGGTATGTACAGATTAACTACAATAGTATAAGTATAAATACGGCAAACATATTAATTTTACGGTTTGTTACAATTTATAAATTGTATCCGTCCTCGGCCGTTAAAAACATGAGGATTTTGTATTTTGATTCGAAAAATAATCGCTAAAAGTTTAAATTTCAGGCAACCTGAGCAGTAGAAAGGACAAATATTGATAGAAAGTAGCTTTTTATTCGGAATAGTAACGATTTTACGCCAAAAAACTGGCCTATTGTCTTTTCCACGAGTGCATTGTTGATTTTTCACCCCTAATTGCGTGACAAGGAATGGCGTGTTTTGTCCTTTGTGCCACTTTTGTCTGGCGCCCTAAAATTTCGCATTTTTAGTAGCCCAAAAATTTTATTGCAGTTATTTGAAGAAGAAACCCTGTTCTTTCGCTGGATTAACTTGATGTAACTCCATGCCATGTACCAAGGTACTATTTTACCCTGTCAATTTTGCCTTTTTTTGTTCGCCAAAATGAGTGAAATATTGAAGAAAAGCAAAAATCGCCCAAAAATTCAGTTTGCGATGGAATCGGACAAATAATATTTCAGACTGTTCGTAAACATGTGTTCTTTTCATTAAGATATTCAATGGCCAGATTTACCGTTTTGTTTATTTTTAAGCGAAGCTCAAATAATGCGTTGTTTGGAGCTCGTGAAACTGATGTGAGAACCGCCAAACCGATTTTGTCGCCGTTCGCGTAAAATAAAAATCTAATCGAACTTACAGTATTTTTTCTAGAAATAGTTCATCCAGACCTATATCCTGGCAAAGTTTGGGGATTTTCGATTTTTTCATTTTGCATACCCCTAGGCGAAATTTTGGGACGATTGCTCTTAAGGACGATTTTTACGCCTGGGACTTGAATTTCGTGCTGCGTGACATATCGGCCACGGATCGAAAATTATCCTCGATGTGATTTACGGCGGCTCAAAACCGCTTGCAAAGGCTTCTCATTGTACGAAATCGGACCGGTGAAAACAGAAACGTATCAGTAGAGTTTCTAAAGAGATTATTTCAGTGAAATCTTCTTAGAAAAGAGATGATATTTGCCGGATAATCTTTATTTTCTTGGCTGAAAGTTGGCTTGTCAGCGCCGGCGCTGGCGTGACTTGTTTTCTTGACAGCCGTGAGCCAATCAGCACATTGGATATAATGACGTATGTCACGCCTGCTATGGTTCGGAATTTCTGGCTATGGCCAATCGTCAGATCTCTGCTTAAAACCACTCGACTAATTACAACACCTCCAGACCTTCCGGACCTTGAGTTTTTCGACCGAGATGATGACATCTGGACGATAACTCAGGGACTACTTTATCTCTGTGAAAATTTTCTTAACACTTCAAATCTTGAGAAACGTATGTCATATATCAGACCCGAAATCCGCAATAACGTTATTTTTAAACACGATGGAAGGAAAATAAAGAAATAACTAATGGTTTCACTATGTGAACTTTTTTTTCGAGCGAAATCACCATTTCGATTCCACATTCATCCAAAATGAGAAAAAGGGCCTATCATCCTATTCAACTATTACGGCAGAAATCCAATATTTGCACAATGATCAGAATATCAGAATAAATGTATCAAACAACAGAAACATTTTCCTGCACTTCAGAATGTGCTTTGGTAATTTCACAGATATAGGTTTGGTGAAATTGGTAAAAAATGGTCCACATTTCACATCAATAAAGCGGAGAAATAGTAGTGAAACGCCAATGAACTAATTTTCACGGAGAGCATGGACGTTTTAGATTCTGTTCTGAGCGGCACATGAAGTCACTCAGTTGTCCAATATTGAATTACACTTTAGCTATGTGAACACATCAACGTGTTTTATAGGCTGTTTAATTTTCTCCAGGTTGAGGCAAATAATCGCTTTTCGCCTGTCAACTGAACACATTTATATGTTTTAGCTCGACTATTTTAGACTCCCTTCTGCAGAGCCAAAATAATTTATAGTCGCCAGCTAGTAAGGCTGAAAGATCAACGCCCATTAACAAAGAATGCGGAATTTGGAGCCGAATCATTGAAATGCTATGTCTGCTTTTCCATCGAAAGCGATTACCTTTAAGAAAGCCTTAAATTTCGACTCTTACAGATTAAATTTTGTTGAAATCGTATACTTGTTCTGCTGAGAATGTCATTGCTCTTGTGGAAACAGATCCGTTTAGTTTGGTTTGGGTTTTGTTTCTGTTTATGCGTTTTGATGGGTTTTAATCTTATCGCCGTATCAAGAAAATGTCGAGGTTTTCCACTGAGATAAAGACTCTAATTCAGCCAAAAGCCGTGAGTATCACGCATGACCACGCCATGAATTGCAAAACTAAACAGGAATAAACATTACGAAACAAGAATTAAAAACTTTTGTTTCCTGTGGTTGCGTCTGAGTTTTTCACTCAGGAAGTACTGTTTCAGTGAGCGCCTGAAATTGAAGCGTTATGCCGGTTTGCGCCCAGAACTTATTTTTCGCCGACTTGCTTTGCACCGGCCGATACTGAAGTAAAAGTTCAAACGAGAATCGAAGCGCTTACCTGGAAAATGAGTTTGCTTGGGGATTCAATCTGTTCACTTCAAGGGATCGCGTGAGATGTCTAGACGCTCTCATTGATTCGGGTATTTGTATTAGATATCAACATCAGGAATGTTCAAAAAGGGGTGGAAACTTCGCTTGTCATCTGAACATAAGTGTGATGATATATTAGAGCGGAAAGCAGACCTTTGTAATATCATTATGGGTCGATAAGAATAGAAAATACTGGAGAACATGAGGGCGGGAACACACTTGCTTAGCGTTTGAGGCGGGTAGGGCCGGGTTAAGGAGAACTGAGGGAGCTTATTGGTCCTTATTGGAGAGGAGTGAAAGCTAATTTAGTGCGGTAGTGAAGGAGACTATTTTATTACGCATCTCCATGACAACAATGACAATAAAATATCAAAAAGGTGAAGAAGACACGGGTAAGTGAAAATAGCGTCAAATTAACTAACGAAACAAAGGTCATTATATTATGATTCGCTCATCGACCGGCTTCACAGGAGTTGCATTCTGGACCTGTCGTTGCAGCACTTGAACTTTTTAGCAAAGAAATGGCTGCAGAGTAGCTACTTTTAACTGTTTTGTAAGTTTAGATGACAATACAACAAGAAAGAACTCGATAGACTTATGATAAACAGGAAGCATATAGTTTGCGGCAATACTAAGCACTCAATCATCAGTGTTCGGCAAGAATATAATTGCCTCCCTATTGTTCATTCTAAAACGACACGTCGAAACTACGCAGCAAGTCAGTGTGTACTGAGCTTCAGTGATATTCAGCTCGACCGTAAGCCCTTTGTTCTGCCACGTCACTCACTAAAAATACAAGGCTTCGCGTATGAGAACCTTCAACTAATTCAACAATTTGTAAGAGCCAGTCTTTCGTTCATTCTTTGCATGGTCTCTCAGAGTAAAACAAATATGAAGAAGTGTACATTCGATTTTTACCTTTTCTCTCTTTATCTTAGAATTTCGAGAACGGACCGTATATTGTATCCCTGTTTACTGACCTAGGAGCCTCTACCCCCACACCCAAAGTATTGTACTTGCAAGGCTAGCGGAAGTCTAAAAAAATTGACGGTCCATGCCATACTTTGTGATTTTCAAGTGTCTCTCCGATAAGCTATCACGGTGTGGCACTTTGCTGCATTTAAATTCAGCATGGGGAAAAAGGTCAACACGGTGTATTCTTAGAGAATCACTTGTTCAGAGAACTTGCTTTGTTGTGCTGAGTTGAAGAAACTTAAAACAAACTTGACTTGAATTAAAGAACTCACCTTAGTCAGTTAAAACCTGCCGGGGTTAACAGAGCAAAACCAGAAGAATAAAAGCTAGAGAAGAAAAGATCCAGCATTGGATTAAGAATTAGCATCAAAAAGAGTGATTAATTTCCCCCAAAAAAACCCTTAGACTACTTACACCTGGCAAATTTGATTTCTCTACTCACCGCTTCTTGTATTGGTGCTTCGACCGAATTGAATGGGCCTCTAGTTGGCCGAACAGCTTGAGTGATAATGCTACTTGCGTTTTATTTATTAATGGCTTCATCCAATAAAATGGAGATGTCTATTCTTTTTCATTTGTTATTGATGATGACGTCCTCACCCGTGGGTCTGATTCCGCCTGGATAAACAAATGAGCCTACAGATCAAATAGATAGTGATGCAACTGTTCTTGTTAAAAAACGATATTCTGTTACTGGATAAAGGCATAATAAAGTTTTCACTACTTCTAAAAAGGCCTCAAATATAACTATATAATAAAGAAGATAAATCAAGCGAAATAAAAGAAAGAGAACTTGGTTCCTTATGGAAACGCGAGTATTGTCACAAATTAATATTTTTCTACAATATTTTTGACAACTTTGAGAATCTAGCGCCTGTGTTCATAAACCTAAATTAAGCCGTCATAATTGCTTTTAACTAATTGCACTTCAACGTCTAGATTTCCTAAATCGAAAGAAAACTTAAGTTTGTTTTGTGTTTGATCATGCGTTTTCGCTCTGTAATCACAAATCAGTTTCGCAGTTGTAAAATAATATAAATGTTTCTTTCTTATAAAGAGGAACCTTAACCTTTGAGTTAAACTCTTTTTAAAAGGACTGTTGAGTGGGCTAAGCATATCACATATCTAGCCTAATAAAGCGCATGTCTTGTTTTGTAAAAAAGAACCACCAAATAAAACCTTGGTTAGGTTTATTTATTCTTGCTTCGTTCTACACCCTCGGTTTGCAAACATCAGAAAAGTGTTTTCTTAGCTTTAGCTATTGGCTCACCGTCGCGTCATTAGTTAATTTGTTTTAGCAGTTAATTCTAGGAGATAAATGAATTTGTTTACCAATGCAGATAACTCTAAGTGTTGAGCTAACAGCTAAAGCTAAGAAAAAACTTTTCTGATGATTGCTATTAGCTCACCGTTACGTCATTTTGTTAATTTGTTTTAGCAGTTAACGGTCTAGGCGATTAAGGAGGGCCCTTCTTAACTACCAATTGGCCATGAATTTGTTGCTAAGGAAGGTTTCTAACTGTCATATTTTGAAAGCAGGAGCCCAATGGGCTCCTGTTGAAAGCCAGACCTCCTAAGGATAAGCTTTTTGTACAGGTTTGTTTCATTGAAGAATCCTGCCAAATTTTCAAATCACGGCCATATTTGGCCACCCACGCGACCAGAACAGAACAAACCCTAAAACTTAAAAGCTATGCCTAATGCTACGTAGGGGTTTATGAAACACGGCTCGTATTATCATAAAAGTTATGAGGTAATAAACCCCCGTATTAACACTTTCTACAGTAGCTTTCCTCTTTTACGTGTAAACAGTAATTCCATAAGTACGGTTATAAAGAAGGTTAAGTTATTTCTGATTCAGAAGAAAAATCCAAACTCTTCCTCTTTTCTTTCAAGTTTTAGCGATTTAAAATTCTAAATGCGCCGTTTCGGACTGGCACTAGTTACGCACGCGAAAACATTTTTTTCAAAGCAAATGTTCCCTCATAAAATTCACCATTTAGCACTGCAAAACGCTCCAAAATAGTTTTCCTCTAAATATCGTCTTCAGCAACCCTTAGCAACAGCTCTAAATCTGTGGTTAAGAAGGACACCCCTTAATCAATTTGTGTACCAATGCATATAACCATATTAAATGACTTGTTTAGAGTCTAGCATAAATACAGGTGTTTTGTAAATTGTTCTTCGGTTACGCCCCCGGTGGTTGGACGCCGGATACCACTATCCCGTATTGGTTACGTTCTGATTACGATATTGATTAAACTCTACTGTTGGAGCCAAGTAACTGCGTATTCTCTGTCTTCCCGTTGGATTGTTTTGCTATAATAGATCCCGAAACCTCTAGGAGTCTGACAAACTACGTCGCTGCAAGCGTGTTTCCCTCTGGATGGTTTTAACAAGGATAACAACTTAAGCGGCCCAAAAAGCTGTTATCACAACTCCAAGAAGTTCTTCATCTTCTGTTCGTTCGCTGCCTTAAGCTTCCTGAAAGTTTTTTTAAGCAAGAACGGTCATTTTTTGCGTTTAAAGGCTTGCGCGTGCCTACTTACAAACACAAATGCCAAAATATATTGTTATTTTTGGGTTCTGCTGTTTATTAACTTTACAATGATATATAGTTTTCCGTGGTTTTCTTTAAAGTTGCGCGCTTAGAAATATTTTTCCGGATGGCATCACTGAAGGTCCACAGAATTAAACCAAGTAGATCCAAGTAGTATGTTTTTCTGTGGACATTCATGAAACAGCTTCTAGGCGGCTTTGCTCATCCTCAAAGATCCAGGAGCAGTTATTCGGGTCATGCAGGAGAAGTCAAACCCGCGAAAGTTTACGAGAAACATTCGTTTAACTTCCATCTGGCTTGAGAATCCACCCCGGGTCTTCGAGGTACTGCACTGTCACGATTGGAGACTGAGAACTCCGCCGAACTAACTTGTAATTTTGCTGTGATACAGGGATATATTTTCAGCCCTGGTTTTCCATTTGAGGTTGTAATATACTTCATATTTAGTCTGCCTGAACAAGGTGAACTAGGTGAAGGAAAGACAATTGTTTCATCTCAAAAATAGACGATTTAGGTCTCCGATGGGCTTTGCTCGTTGTGCTGCATCGTCATTTGTTCATAATATAAATGTTTGGGTGCTTGATGATCGCACGTGTGCACAATCCGCGTCACAGAATTAGCTATTTCTCGACTGTTGTGGGATTTCTGATCTGTGACGTGGATTTTGCACACGTGGTCAGCCCAAGCGACTTTTCACACAGATTAACATCCACGCAACGCGCGTGGTAATATTATCCGCGAGAGAACTGGGTCCCATGTTTAGCAATAACTCGAGAGCTAGGGGTTACTTCGGAGATAAGGCCTATATAGGAGATCAACTCTCTTACCTTTCTGTCGATAGTTCAAAATTCTCTACCGTTGAATCAACGGTGGATAACGGTAGGCAATGGGGCCACCAGGCAACTCAGCGGTCGCAGATCTTGTCATGGTCAACATAGAGGCACGGGCCATGTCTACCTCTCCAGTTGCTCCTCGCTGATCGCGGAGCTGTCTGGACGACTCAACGTGTGTTTAAAGAGAAGACACGGAACTTTTCCACCAGCATCTGAACTCTATTGACGGTAACATTCAATTCGATAGAGCGCGCATGCCAGACTGACAAGGTTCAGAGTATTTCCTTTTTGGACTCAAGAATAACCGTGTTGGGGATGGTTCCGTAGAGAACCCACACCAAAGAATGTCTTGATTTTGCGTCTCACAGTTGTAACGAAAAGGGCTTATGGAACACTGGTCAAGTGTTCGCCTGCATTGGGAGCTGGGCACTGAAATATCTGTTACCAACCAAAACACTTGACAGCTGAGCGGATAAATGGTTTGGCATACATCGTAAACTTACGAAAGTAACGACCCTCGTTACTTTCGGAATAAGCAGCCTTTGGGGCTTATTACTTTCGGGGTTGCCTGCGTAGCTTTTCCAAATTCTGGCCGCGTGTAAATTAAGAACGCGCGTAAATTGGAGCGAGAACAAAAACTTTGCTCTCGCTCCAATTTACGCGCGGCCAGAATGCGGAAAAGCTCTTTGTACGGGAACGCTTGCTACGCAAGCCACTTTCAAGGGGGGGGGGGGGGGGGGGGGAGGCCGCCTTTACTTTCGGGGAGCAAAAAACGTTTTATAAAGTTGGTACGATTGAGTCCTTTCAAACACAGTAAAAGACGGAAATTCGTGAAAACAGTTCTTTAAATATCAGATTAAGTTCTTCGTTCAAATTTAAATCTATGTTGCCGCCACATGGGTGCGTTCTTCCTACCTAGACCGTGTTCTCAGTGGTCGGCGGGTAAGCTAATCAGATACCGTAAACTGTTTCTACTTCATGACGCAGTGCTATGTTATTCTGCTTAAACAACATCTCAAGACGTTGGTCGAGTTTTCAATTTAAATTCGAAGCGTTCCTTTTAATTCGCTCTTATTGAAAATGGACTTTTCAATTCTCAATTTTCAAAAAGTTCATGCTAGTACGTTCCTGTTCTACGGCTTTTGTTTTAACACGGCGCAGCATGAACTCACGAAGCACGAAATGACATTTCACAATGGTTCGTGGCATAAGCGATACCTTCCCTAGTTGTAAAGCTAGATTGCCTTAACTCAAATGACCGTACGGTAACTTCCACGTGACTATTTTCGGTGGGGGTGGGGGGAGGGGGGCGGGGAAGCTGAGTGGGTTCGTTACTCTCGGGATTTATTAGCGGCAGCAATGTTTTGACGTTACTTTCTGGGGATCGCTTCTTTCGGGGGGTCGTTACTTTCGTAACTTTCAGGTAGTGATCTTCACAAAGGAACATTGCAGAACTGGAAAATGACTCGGTTGAGCCACTGGCTTGGTAGCCCGCACTCTTTACGGGATGCCAGAGGCACAGAGAACTTGTTTCTTTGCCTTACTCCATGGACGACTCAGCAGAAAACCAAGAAACTTCTTTGGAAGTCAGCAAATCTTCTTTATTCTCGCCAATACTTCACACTAGCTCATAGCTCAAACTGCCAAGGGTAATCGATCTGCTACAGTGTACGCGTTACTTATATACTAACTTAGGTAAATACAGTTGTCTTTCGTTATTGATTTCTAATACAAAAGATTCGTATTGTGCATGAAGAAAAGTTAATTTTTTTCTGCGCAAGATTGATGTATATCGTATTTTCACTGACTTAAGTTATAATTAAAAATCCAGATTAACTCTTAAACGTTTACCTTGAGTCATCCTAAGGCCAATAATATTGCCGATACTAAAGTAGTTTTACGAGTTCCTTTATTGAATATAGCTTAGTATTATCATTTACTGAATTACCGTTGGTGGGGCCTTTTCCTCGTGACGCAACCCAGCGGAACAACAGGAAGCTGTGGTGTTCCAACCTCCTTTCGCGCCCCGCCTAACACGGCTGAGCATAGTTAGTAGAGTTAGTTAGTCTCCTCTACTAACTATGGGCTGAGCGAGAACGCGTCTTACATGTTTTGAAAGCCACTGGTTATCCTAGTGGGCTGTTGAAGAAGTGCCTTAACAACAAGACTAAACCCAGACAGTCACAGGAGAGGCCACTGAAGTTTGCGGTCCCTCCTTAGGTAAAGGGCGCGTCTTTGGGCGGCGTCGTCCGAAATTTTCACGTTTGGCCAGCCTTTAGGCCAATACGATCATTGGGTCAGATATTTAAGACGCCCAAGGATCGACCACCGATCGATCAAGTCCAAGGGATGGTCTACGAGTGAGCTACCATGACTGTGCATTCACCTACGTAGGAGAAAGCAACCGCACGTGGAGTTTGCGCGGAGCCGAGCATGGTTCAGGCCGCGCGAGCAACTGCGAATCAGCATGCCGAGTCCACTGATCACAACATCCACTCAAGGGACACCCAGATCATCGAACACGATGTTACAAACTAACACAAGAGGCTTTGCTTGGAGTCATGGCACTCCAACTTTGGACAACGCCGCCGTCAACAAGAGGAAAACGGCCCCTCGCGCTTACCGTTGATTCAAACGACAACCAACGGGCTTCTAGCGCGAACAATAACGAACCTACAGATTGCAACTTTGAAGAAGGTGGACAGAAGTCACCGAAAAAACAGATCGGATAACAAAAACCTTGGAAAATGTCTATCACCGATCGCAACACTGGAAGTAGTACTTTAAAAGTACTTCCACTCTCCCCTAGATGGCATGTTAGTCCATCGCAGGGTTACCCCCAGCATTAAGTTCGCCGGTACCCATTTATACACCTGGGTGGAGACAGGCACTGTGAGAGTTAAGTGTCTTGCCCAAGAACATAACATAATGTCCCTGCCAGGGCTCGAACCCGGACTGCTCGATCCGGAGACGAACGCACTAACTAGTATACACGCGTTCGTACTTACTAGTTATACTAGTTATCCCGTAGTTTTTGGACAACAGTTTGAAAGATCCACATATGTTTGCAAACGTTTGGTCTTTAAAACTATCTTTTTTTTCTTTTTTTTTTTTTTTGCAGTTTCTTGAAAGTATGCATGATTTGAATTTTAACTCGGCATGCAGTCTTATCAAAATACAGAAAAACTCTGTTACAAAAATTTATGTGAGGTACTATAAAATATAGTCCTGTAGGAAACCATGGAATATATTTAACTGCTTACATGAAGCCCGGGGGGGGGAGTACTCCATGGGCTATATAGCTATGTGTGGCCCCAAAGGGTATGGTTTTAAGCCGTTCTGGTCATAAAAAGGGTATGGTTTTTGCACTCTAGTCTTGAATTGGGTGTTTTTCGGCTACGTTTTCATCATTATTGATAAGACCATTGCCAAAAGCCCTTCATTAATTATGTCTAGGGCAACTGTGCCAGGCGCAACGGTCATAAATAGGGTATCGAATATTTGGTCAGGTCATAAATAGGGTAAGGGTTTTGGGAAGTGGGCCACACACCCCCACCCAATTTTTCTGGGAACCCCCCTGGGACAGGAAGCAGCTCATAAACAATATAACATACAAACTTAATATACGTTAGTTCGGGTTCCTTGCTGTTCCTGACAACTGCCCAACAAAAGGAAGGTTGACAACAAGAACTGCAGCACATTAAAGCGAAGTAAGATCTGCTTCTCTATACTCAGCATTTAGTGTATTTGATCATCATTCATTGATCATCATTGACTCTCTTTGGGCCACGATCACCTTCCTCAGTTTAAGGTTCTGCCTCCTTAAGCCTGGGGTGAGCAAGACTGTGGGTCTGGGTCGTTGACCTTCCGCTGCAACCCTTTAGTCTGAAATTTGGTCTGAAACATAACAAAAACTTGCGGTCAACTGTCAGCCGTCTATCCACCAACAGTCAGTCGACCAACAGCCGACTGTTGGCCAACTGTCGGCTGACAGTCAGCCTGGGAAGGGAGGCACTCCCATATAAAAAAGACTGGGGTGCTTGTTTATTTTGTGGGCGTGGCTAGGAAACTTTTCCAGCCCTAAGAGGAACTAATTCTGTAACAATTCTGTAATTCTGTAATTCTGTAACATGTCCCAGTCATTTTTTTCAGCTCAGTACTCTAAAAGGTACTGCAAAAGCTCCCACTGTGGACCTTTTGAGACTGAACACCTTAAGAGGAACAACAAGCACCCCTGTCCATTTTACATGGGAGTTCTCCCAAAGGGACAGTCAGCCGACAAACGGCCAGCAGTCGGCCAACAATCTCTTTTAGGAACTGTTCTTCACTTTTACAAGAATATTATAATTGCTTTTACTTCAGGTTCAGTAAACATGGAGCATTTCCAGGGGTTATTTGTCACTGGTCTGGGAACATTATGACCCCAAAATAACTAAGAATTCTCTGATTGATGGCAAATGGATATCAGTTTAGAACTTTTTCCCAAGGGGAGGGGGGGGGGGGGGTCAACTTCTACTGCCTAGCAAATTGCCTAGGTTTTCTATCTTTTTTCACTCATGTAACTGGGCACAGCTTTCACCAAATGTCTCAAAATATTGTTCTCGATATCAGGATATTGAGCAGTTTCTATAAGGTTTTGACTGGAAATACGATTGTTAAATCAAGGTGTTAGTTTGACAACTATCAGTGAGCAGCTATCGGTCCAGAGGAGAGAACGTAGTTGAGATAGTGCTGTACCTTTGGTGGAAATCAGTAAAATAATGTTAATGATGACCGACTAGTGACAGACAGCTTTTGGGTATCTTTTCATTTTCTTTTATGTTCAGCAAATCTGACTCGCAGCCCATTCCCTACACTTCTACATATATCACAGTTGTGAACCCAAGGGAGTACTCCTTAATTGCAATCAATTATATAAGCTACTTTGCCCTTTTCTGAGCCAGACAGAGAGAAAAAAAAGTTGAGAATTCATGACTTCTGGTATAGAAGAGTTCAGATATAAAATCTCACTTAGCAATAAAACTAACAATGGTGCATTTTTTGCAACATCATGGTTAGTTACTATCCAGTAACCACATGTCCTTTTAGAGGGCTTTTAAGATCTTCCCTCTTTTTCGATTTTCCTTATGTTACTATGAAAGACATACAATTGCCTCTGAATGAAATGGCTATCTCCTCTCTGGCTCTCTTAAAGAACTATTCAGCTACTATTAATAATCATCATTAATTATGATTTTACAAGCCTTACTTGTTTTGTATAAGCTTGATTAGTTTGGCTTGTATTTCTCTCAGACTTTGCGTACCAACTTCCCCTTCCACTGGAAACATGAATCAAGTCATTCAGTAATAAAATTACACAATGACCTACCTTAATTAATTTGGAAAATAATTCATGCTTCCTGTTGATCTTATTTATTCAGCTTGCTTGAGATCTCAGGGGGGGGGGGGGGGGACCTGCCATGTGGAATGGTTGGGATGCTTGCCAGAAAAATTGAATTTTAAAACCGCTAATCTGGGTGTGGCTCAAGCTTTATTTGACCCCTAAAAGATACCACTAAAAACAAGTGATAGGCTAATACTTAGAACAGAATAGGATCAGTTATTATCAACTGCTTTTTGGGAAAAGAGTCCACACTACTAGACCAGACTTGAAAGAGTGGTGGAAATCAAGCCAAAAAATGGAAATCAAAGCGTTTTTTAAATATAATAATTAATTGTTATTTCTTCAAGTGCACCCTATACAATACTTTGACTGCTTAAAATAGTGGCATTTTGTCCTGACCTCCCTAAGTGAGACCCCCAAAAAGCTAGATTTACACCCCTAAGTGAGATGATGAGCATCTCCAACCTTTTCACATTGGAGTCCCCCCTCCCCTCCCCCTGTGCTTGAGACAACCAATGGGACACTGAATTTAGGGTATGTTGAGTCCTCACAAGTTGTGTTACATATAATTGTTCTGCTGTAGGTTGGCGACTCAACTCTAACTGTATTAAACTGAACTGAAATGCAGAGGGTGATTGATATAACATAACTGTAACACTGGTTTACTTCATTGAGGGGTTATGCCCACCAGACCCTATGCCATTTTTATATTGAGTAATTTTTTAGGAGGGGGGTGAATAGGGGTATGCAAATCTGCTGATCCATACCATTTTTGAGCAAAATTTGTCAATCTGCCCATGTTTTCGTTCAAATCCGGAACAACCTTGTTTGAAACTTTCTGTGGTGAGGGTGAGGGGAGGAGGTAGAATACTTCTTTGCATAAGCCCGGGATGCATGCTTTTTGAGCCATTTTTGTCTGAAATAGGTCATTATAAATAACAGGGCAAAATCTGTTGTTTTTCTTTTTTCATTTCACGTATCCATTAGACTGCTACTTTCCAGATTTTGGTCACCCGACATTTTAATCCACTTGTCTGAAAATAGAAGACAAACAATCTGTTGCTTACTACTAAAACAACAACAGAGAGTAGTTGATGTATGGCTTCATCTGCACGTCACTTCATCTAAAAGTCAAATAGAAGTGCACTTAAATAGAGAACTAATTATAAAATTAGGAAAACTTTTAAGTAGTCCTCAACGCTAATTTGGGCTTGTTGGGTTTGATCAAAATAGGGTATCAAAAAACCCCTGATTTACAGCAGGCAGATAGATAGATAGCACAACTCTATAGGTGTATTTTCAAGCAGCAAATTGAAGAAACCAAATCTCATGCGACTGAGTATTTGAGCTACATGATTATCATTAGTTTTGTTCTCACAATTCATGAGAATAAGCATTGAGTCATGTTGCTGTGCTCACTGTTCGCTTATTTGCTTGAAAAAGTTTCCTCTATAAACTTATGTTTTTCAGCAACCAAAACCTGTAATGAATAACAATAACTAAAATAATAACAGAAAAAAAATTACTATAATAATATTCATACAGGCCAGTATTGAAGTCTTAAACATTTAGGAATGCCATAAGCTACAAGGAAGAACAAGAACTTTTTAGTACATACCCTCTGCACTTCTCGAGACAAACGCACATGGTGCAGCTATGGCATTTGACAGCAGAAAAACACATTGGCAACAAGTTACTACTCAGAGCTTTATTTATGTTATGTGCTTGAAATGCTTGTAACAGTAAATTTTACTTGTCTAGTCTGATGAGCACTTTGTGGGTTTACTTGTGGGAGCCAAAGACAACTCATCTCAGACATGCAGATAGGCGAACGTAATTTTAGCCCTGTATATCAATATTATAGTTTCTGCAATAATTTGTCAATTTTGCAGAAAACTGTTAAGAACGGTAACACTCCCGATGGGTACCACATAACACAATTCCAACAACAATGTCAACCCTGAGTTAAAATGAGTCTCATTTGAAAAAAGAGAAATAAAGTTGATGAAACACTAACTTACCTACCAAGGCCAAGCAAGGATACAAAATTTGTTTAGGAGCCACAATCTGAGTTTCAACACAGGCAGACACCGGAATCCACACCAAAATTCACAGCTGATTAATGATTGATCTACTGTATTTTTTTGGAAAATACGCAAATCCGCTCTTTTTACAGCAAAAGTCCACAATCCATATGTTTTTTAAGGGCAAATCAGTCAATCCACAAACCTATTCACCCCCCTCTTACAGGGATATACACAGATTAACCTTGAAAATGAGGGAAACCACAAAATAAAAGTTAAAAACTTTTTAACAAAGTAAAAATAAAACACTTGAGTTAATAAATAAATGTTATTGATTTTAGGTGGATTACAAATGACAAACTAAAAAAAATGTTATGCTAAATTTTTAGGGATGTGCCTTCCATGACACAGCCCCTTAAAACTTCAACTTACTAGACGACTAGACGAGGGTTAGTGTTTCTCTCTGTACAATATCGAACAGGTTTTCCATCCCATGTTTGCCATGTCTCCTGAGGAAAAAAGGAAAAATAAATATTGTTCTTCAGTCTAGATTGCAAACCCTCCCTTTTTTGTTAATAAAATATTCACTCATGTCATTCCTTGCTGTAGTTTGGGAAAACCTCAAGGACTACTTCAGTATGAATTCCCATGACAACTACCATAGAATTTACTGCAATTGTATTAACATGGCTTTCAATGCAACTGCACCTGATTTATTCAAGACTAATGAGTATAAACTACACTGTACCGGGAATGCCAACATTTCAAAAGGAAAATTTTCATGTTCCTGCAAGACTGATTGTAGTGGCAGCTGTGGCAGCAGTAGTCTATTTGCATCATGTGCATGGTCTCTGTTGATGAAGGAATGATAAAGAAGTTAATGTATGCTAAGTTAAATAGGTCCATGCAGGCTTTCCGAGTTAAGGCTTAGAATGGACAAAATAAATACCTACATGTACAAAACTTTGGCATCATGATTGAGACACCAACACAACATGAAACCGAAAATGAATTTATATGTGCAATAATTTTGTAGCAAATCTATTCAGTTAGTGTGCATGCATATGAACGTAGGCCTCTTTCCCTTTACAGGTACATGTAAAATGCCCAGCTGGTAGTCCTAGTGCAGATGATATGCTAAGAAAGCACACTTACAACATATTTTGATATTCTGGGAACCAAGCGCAATTAAATTTGGCAGACTGTTTACGTAGTTCGAAGACCGTTCTTTCTAGGACTGCAAGCTCTGGTGAAAGAGAATCGACAAATATTCTTTTTTCAAAGAAATTGTAGCTAGGCAATCCCGCTCCAGATAGTTCAGTTTTGAAGTTGCATCCCTTGAGTAAATTAAACCACTGGACTCTAACTAGAAGTGATTAAGTCAAAAATTTAAAATAATTCAGAAACAGGTCTTCCATGCTTTAATTTGCCTCAAAGAAAGTAAGAGTCAAACAACTGTAATACTCAGTAGGAAACCTCATTTAAAATTGCGAGCATAACAGAACTCACAGTTCTGACACGCTTCCCAACATTTTACTCATCACTGAGATGATTACTGAAATCTCACGTTCAATTTACCTTGGATTGGCACTTCCATGTTGATCTGCAGGACCTCCTGTGTTATTTTTCTGAGGAAAAAAAATGCAATATACGTTTAGGAATATCTTTGTCTCAAATGTCTCCACGTGTGTGTATTGTTGTTTGGTCACAGTTTATATCATGACATGATCAGTTGAATAATTTTACTATTTATTCTACAGCCTTGTTGTATGTTGACTCTACAAAGTCGATTTAACAGTAGGTGTGTCAAAATCTAGAGGAAGAGTAAAAATAAACAGCCATAGCACAGGTAGTAACTCTTATAACTCTGTTATCCAATGTTTATGGCACTAGTGTGGCCAGGGGCCATTACACTTACTTCCTGGCATTTGATGGCATACATTTTTTTTTGTTCTAAAAATTGGCAAGGTTGGGGTCCCATATTTTTATGAGTTTCTAACTCCATGGCTCCATGATTCCAGTAAATGGCATTAATGCACAGATTATTTTAAAATAACAAGACAAACTTTTTGCCAAGTCATTGTTTCATATGAGTGACATCACCTTCTTATAATAGCATGGCACTGTCAACAAATACGCACATCACTGGTCATTTTCAAACCATGCCATGCATATAAACTTAAAGATGATTTCCAGTCTGTACTGTACACTCTTGGGAGTTTGTTTACGTTTTTTGTTTTGTTTCATGTAAGACAACACAAAATGTAAACATTTTGCAACTACTTACATAAAGCAAATTCAAAGTTTCAAAACAACTGCCATAATTATGGATGCGAAGCAGTCGAAGCTTTATACTTCGTTCGTTCTCATATATATCACTTGCTGAAACAACTGAAAAAATCAATAAAGCTGTTGGAAAAACAATTTGAAAGGCCTCAAAGATAAGGTATGTGGCTTGTAATGAATATGTCCATTCACATTCCATTGAGTGAGATTTATAATGTAACATTGGGATGCTGAGACTGCGCAGTACAGGCTGGGAATCATCTTTAAGGTAGTTGAAACAAATTACAACTTCCCTTCTTGATCCTTTTCCCAATTCCCATTGTAATGTTATGCTATTCCAGGGTGCAAACAAGAGGTAAGAAAGACGACAAACAGTCTTTATAAGAACAACAACTCCATGTTTAATTCAGCACGGCATGCACATGGTCTGAGAGTCATGTGAATACGCATTGTGTCACACCCATTACTGGAAAGCTTGATCAGACATTGATCAGGCATCCCACTGAATGGCTATTCAGTTTCCATGAGCAAAAAAAAAAACTAATTAAAAGCTCGTGAAAAATTACCTGGTAAGTCTCATCACTCTTTTGGAGTATCAAACTCTTCTCAATCTTCAAAGCTTTGTTTTCTTCTTCTAAAGCCTTTGGCAGTTTGGGAACCTTGTTCAGCATTTCCAATGCTGAGCCTGCTTCCACTGACTGTACTGATGAGGTCCTGGTTACTTTCTTCAACTGGTCCTCCAGCTGACGACACTCAACAAACTTCATCTTGAAAGCCTCAGCTCCCATGTTAAGTCGTACACGCAGATCCTCATTGCAAGCCCTCATCTCCTCCATGCGAAAGCGCAGGTCATTACATGGGACATTGCCATGGAATGTTGTGATGGTTCTCTTCAGCTTGCTTCTTTCCCTCCACAATTCCTCCATCTGTTTTTTGACGTGTAGGTATTTCTTCTCTATGTGAGCATAAGCAGTCTGAAGAGCATACATTGAAGCTGCTGACTGAGCACTTGCTCCCCGAGTGTCTGTCAGGTTCATCTGGAGGATCTCTTTCTCTACCTTTAGTGATTTGACTTCATCATCAAGAGCAGTCAGCTGGGCCACAGATATCTGCAGCTTTTCTTCAGCAGATTGCAGTTGTTTCTTGCAGTTGTCCCGCTCACCACAGAGGTTGCTTAATTCAGCATTTTTTCTCTCCAGCTGCTGACTCAGTTTCATGTTTGCCTCCACCTGCTTTTGCACTTGAACCTGAAGACTGGCTATGTCATGCTCAGCCTGAGAACACAGCGACTGGTTTAGAGCTTTCTCTCCTTCCAGTTGGTCATGCAGACCTCTAATCACTGATTCATAATCTTCTTCCAGGGCAGTAATCTTTCCCTTCTCCTCCCCCAGTTGGGTATTAGCATCTTCCAGGTCTTGCTCAAGTTGGTGAATAAGCTCTTGCTTTTTACTTGAACCTCTTTGGAGTTTCTTGATTGTCTGGCCAAGCAGCTCTGCTTCATGAGATGCATCCCTTAGGATTTTCTCCTTTGAACTTTCCACTTCCTCAATCTTGTGTCTGTAACTTGCAATTTCTTCTTTGACTTTATCAATTTCTTGATCTTTGTTCTTCAGCTCAGTGTACATGGCTCGGACTTTCTTGGTAAGGCGTTCTGACTCTTCTTCCAAATCTCTTTTGAGTATGTTATTTTCTTTTGTGATCTCCACAAGCTGCTCCTGTAATCTCCTAATTTCACTATTTGCTTTCTCTCTTTCCTCAGCACATTTTGTGGATTCTGACCTGACTCTTGCCTTCAATTCCACCAACTGGGCTTTCAGAGTGTTGCTTTCATCTTCTTTGGCTTTAAGGTCGTTTTGCAGCTTTTCAATCATTTGCCGATCAGCAGCCATGTTCAGCAGCCTCTTTTCCATGGTCTTCTCGTGTTGTTGTGACTGCGCACGTTCTTGCTCAAGCATCTTCATCAATTCATCAACTCTTCTTCTCAAATTCTCGTGCATGGTTTTCAAATCGCTGTTGGCACTCTCGAGGTCTCTTCTTTTGCTCTGCTCCTCTTCTAAGGCCACGTTTTTCTTAGCCAATGCTTGTTCCTGATTAGACGCTTTCTTCACGCTTTCAATCAAAGCGGCCATTAAATCAGCTTTACGCGACTCCGACTCCAATACTTTATCGTTTGCATTAGCCAGATCAGCTAGTGCCGTCTCATTCGATGCTTTCAAGCAGGCATTCTCTTCCAACGCCCCGGCAAGTGACTCTTCCAACATCTCTGTTTTGTTTTTAACGATCATAAATGAGGTTCCTAGTTCATCATCTTCAATTTCGTGGCACTCTAACTCCTCTTGTTCAATCGGTTTGATTTTCATCTGGAAAGGTGCGCTAGCCCCTCTTACATCGCCTGCGTAGGTGACGTAACAAAACTGATAAAACTCCTCATCAGCCTTCGGTAAATACCTCAGACGAAACACAACTCTATTTGCAATCGGTCTTCCTTGTTCGCCATCTTGAATACTTGGCACAGGCGACCATTCGTACGTGTAATGTTCACGCCACGACTGCCACCCCACTGGAAACAATCCGATCCAATCCCTGGAGTTTGGTTTGACCGAACTTTGGATGGTATAACGACATTCTATATCTCTGTCGGGAGGATAACAATCGGAAACGTTGTTGAAAATGACGGCGGAAAATTCAGAATCTGATGGTAGCGACGTGTATTCTGTTGACATGACGCTTGTGTTGCCTTCCTTGCTTTCACTTTCACGAGCACTCTCTGCCATGTTTCTCCAGTGCTTTGGTTGTCTGAACGCACAAGATTTTACTGCGGATTCCCGGAAGGTAGTAAGGAAGTTAGTGCTATGTCTTAATGATTTACCAACTTAATAAATGTAGATGTAGATGTAGCAAATTGTTTGCCTAGCAATAGGTATTACATTTAAGTAAAAGTGCAGGTAAGAGTGTCTTTTGCTCATGCGTAGCACATGCGTGGTTGTGTACGTTTTTTCTGAGAAATGGAAGCCTTCAGTTCCGGGTGTCGCGTCCGGATTTCCGCCAGGTTTCCTGGTGACCGGGTTTCTAGGTCTTCCTGCTTTTGGGACAACCCTTCGAAAGTTCTGTAGGATTTCAAGCACACACTCTGCTGCTCACATTCCTTAGAGTGTAACTTTGAAGAATAAAAAACATCGACTTCTAGCTCTTCTAGCGAAGTATACAACTTCCAGCGAATTTGGCGCGATTTGGCGCCAAAACATTTCCGCCTTGGCAAACAGCGTGAACAGCGGTATTGTATCATCTGCGCACGCGCATTCGGGGAACGTCCTTTACACATGTACGCTTCGATGCAGAATGTCTCTGGTGGCTTGTACTAGATTTTTTCGTCCTTGCTTGAGCCGGATTAGACCAGTACTAAGTCCGCCAAGGTTAAACGGATGCAGACTATTCAGTTCTCTCCAGAAACGGCCAAATTTTGTCTTCAGTCGGTTGCTTGCCAGACATGCATCGGGTGGTAATGAGGGATTTGGTGCACTCTTGAGCGAAAACGGGTTACTTGTGCTCGGCTTTGGACTACTTGGGGGTTCACTAGCGTATGTGAGTATCAGTTTGAAACGTTGTTGCTACTGTTCTATACTTCAAACTGTGTATAGTGTTTTTGAGTTCCCAACTGTCTTCCATTTCAGATTTTGTTCTCAGTTTACCAAATCAGCCAGTATATACTAAAGTACTAATGTACCTTCTGAAAAAATTTCCAAGATACCGAACCTGAGGAAGAGACTAGAATCTCTACATCAGGGATAGTTGTGTGAATTTTAAACATTCAACGTGAAAGCTATTTAGTAATCTGCCAAAATATGTCACCAAGTGCCCATATTTCAGTATAAAAAAATATGATGTACTCAATAATTTTGAATTGTACAAGTATGAACTGAAAATTATTGTCTATCATTTATATAAAACCTCTGGGTAACAACAGGTACTCCTGTTCAATTATGGGCGATGACTGCAAATGACAGTTTGCATCAAACCAAGATTTTGATTCTCGTTTGACAGATAGTTAATAATATTTACTTATTTGTTGATTGTAAATTGTTACAGCTCATAGCTATTTCACAGTTAGTTTCCAGGGATGAAAAAGTCAGTCATTCCACTTACATTTCATGCTCCAAAGTAGATCAATTTTTGGCCCATAAAAACACTCTTCACAATCCTCTGTTTCTGGATCCTGATTACTTCACACCTACAATATTGTGACTGCAGCTGTGAAATCTTCTATATTACATTTTATTTAGATTAGATTGCTTATAAACTAGAGCCATAGAGAGTAATATTGGCTAAACATTTTCAATATGGTAATGTCAATTTTGATGGTGCTTTATATCTGTCAGTACAGTTAATGTTTTCAACATTACAAGTCTAGTTGTGATAAAAGGGTGATTTCACCTAGTTTTAAAGTAGTTAATTAGTTGATTAATCATTTAATCAGTCAATTGATGTAATGCAGGGTTCGATATTTTAGCATGCAGGTTTGGTACATGTGTAATTAACAGTTATGTTAATCTGCTCAGTGTGCTAAAGAAATATATTTAATTAACAGCATGAATATGTATTATAAACTATGAATGAAATATTTGCCAATTTTCCAATTGTAAGGGTTTACTCAGTGGAAGTTTGAGTCCCAATGGAGTTCCATCCTCAAAGGAGGCAGTTTCCAAGGAAGACGCTAAGGTGATTATTCTTTAAATGAGTGTAAATAAGTGTGCAAGACCTAACTTAAAGGTTTGGTTCATAATATTAACTAATAGTAACATTACATTATTATCATATGATTTATGAACAATTTAGTGGACAAGTGTAACTCAGGGGCAGATCCAGGATTTCAAGGGGGATGGGTGGTATCTTGGGGTTGCAGAATCAATGGGGCATACCCCCAAAATGTTGCAATTTGAGAATTTTAATATGGAAAACTGTTACACTGGAAATACTAGCAATATCACAAAGTAGAAATTATCATGATGTACTTGTCCAGTGTGTATTCTGCCATAAAATTCACAATCTTTTTCACTTTTTTATGTTTTGCTTCTCCAAAAGGGGGGTGGCTATCCATCCAATCCACCTCCCCCCTTCTAAATCCACCCCTGTAACTGATGATATAACCTGCAGCCTGTATAAATATCACAAATTATGATTGCTATTGTGAAATTGCCATCAAATGGAAGTAAACACCAGTGTTTCTGCCAGAGCGCGCAATTGCGAGAATCCAGCGCTGCAATCAGAGATGGCCCCCAGAAAAACGAGGAAAGGGCCAATTTGGCCCTTTCCTTTTACAAGAGTTCAGGCTTAACACAGGCATAGTATTTTAAAAGCCATCCCAGAGCTCGAAATTGCGACCGATACAGTCACCAATGCAACTAACATTTCATCCTTGGCGACCAAAAATTCTGGTTTTGTCACCATATTGGCGACTACATTTCTCTGTGTTGACGATCAATAACGGCTATTTTGTCACACATTATGTCCTTCTAGAAAATCAAATCGAAAGATCTTTGCTTCTAAAACATTCAATATGAGAAAAGAAGTCAATCCGTCCTTTTGCTTTGCTGTATTGATTCTCTCACTTCCAAACGGCTGGCCATGTTTGAAATCGCCCTATGATGCATTGCAAACCCGAGATCATTGACTACGTCATGTATGCCTAAGGATTGTTCTCTTGTAATGCACGGATCCTTCATACTAGTATCTGATTCAAAAGAAACTTTATTGAGTTGAAACACTTCAAAAAGGACTTATTAAATTTTATCATAGATCCAAATAAACTGCTTTATTTTCCTTGGTACCCTGATGCATTTTTTCCTTCTCTAGCTTTCAATTTATTGGCCCCTTTCCTAAAAAAAAATTGGCCCCTAAAAAAGGTCTTCAGGGGCCCTCAAGTAAAATGTTCCGGCTGAAACACTGAACACCTTTATTAATAGTAATAGTTTACTCACTCAGGTGATACTAAGACAATTAAGAGGTACTGTAAGTTATGGTTGGAGAGGGTAATGGACATGTACATGTACAGTTGATCTTTTGTTTTGTCTTTTTGCTGATTAATCACAGGTTATGCAATGGGTTGCTTGCAGCCTGTAGTATATATGCCTTGGATTAAACAAAGACAAAGGAGACAACAATTAACAGTTTTCCTCCTTCATGCCTCAAGCCAGACTCATTTTGTTGTTGTTTTTGTACACCGTTACGATCACAGGACCGTGCAGCTGAAGAGGAGCCTGCAAATGTGGGACCTGAAGATGCTCCGTCCACAGCATCAACTGCGGAAGACACCTCTGCTAGTTCCACAGCAGAATCTGGCTCTGCGGAGGAATCACCAGCAGAGCCAAGTCAGGATGGTACCGCTCAAGAGGGTACGTTGTTTTGTATTGTTTCACACAAATGATTAATATGGACCATGATATCAGGCTTTTCCGATTTTTTTCATTCAAATAAAAAATGAGCCTCATTATGTACTAGATTTATCATGCAGAGTTTGGTCAAAGTAAAGTGTTTTACGAGAATCCATATTGGAAACTCATGAAATATATGCTATTTTAGAATGTTTGCCAGGGGGCGCAATGTTTGCCCTGAGTTTGCAACTGATTCTTATGAAACTTCATGTATTTGCTAAAGTCAGTATGATAAATTGAACTCATGTCTGGTGGCATTTCATTTATATAAAAAATATGAACAGTATTATTATATTGTTGTTGATATTACATGACAGTGTCAAAGTGATCCATTTCACTGTAGAAATAAAATAACATGTTAACCTCTCTGTTCATTTGTCTTGTAAGTTACAGTGTATATTTTAGTACTTTTAGATTGTGTTTACAAGATTGTCAATTTGACCAGTATTTAATAAAATGCAACTAGCTCTCCAGTAGCTCAAGGCAAGAAAATAACAAACGTGCCTAACCATTGAATATTAATAATATTCAGGGCTTTAGCAGACTGGTTTAAGGCTAAGCGATAGATACACTTGCGCACATGTCTCGACAATATTTAAATCTTTTTATCCTCCATTTTGATAGATGCACCTCCCCCTTTACCAGAACTTCCAGAGCATGTGACATACATCCTTGTGGGAGCTGGGACTGCATCATTTGCAGCTTACAGGGCCATTAGAAAAGCTGATAACAGTGCAAAGGTACAGTACTTAATAAACTTCACACAATACATGTATGGTCATGCTACTAAATTACTTGTGAGGAAGAGTGATCCTCTCTAAGCACTCTTGAAAGATAGTCAGGATTCTCTTGAATGGCCAGTAGAAACATTTTTTCATTACATCTTAGATCTATGTGATAACATGCAAGTGTACATCAATGTTTCACTCTTGTTGTTAAATATGGCTGGTGTAAAACATTGCAATTAACTGACGAAAGGGTTATTCCTAAAACATGTTGGCAAAACTGATGTTATCAGTTGAACCACTCAATTTTCTACTGAAAACTTGTTTAGTTGACTTTATACTTGTGAGTGAATACTGTACGTAGTGCATATCATTTAGATGGCAAGACACCCTCAACATATCTATTCTGTCTTGTGTTTATTGTAACAGGTGTTAATCATAGGAGATGAAGACTATCCACCTTATATGCGTCCTCCTCTTTCTAAAGAACTGTGGTATTGTGATGATGAAGAACTAGTCTCTGATCTCAAGTTTAAGCAGTGGAATGGAAAAGAAAGAGGGTTAGACTATCTTGTGACAATGACATTACGTGTGAAAGTCTTTGGTTCTCTTGAATGGTGTTAGAAATTATTTCCTAATGGAACCTCTTTTTACCTTTTCTCTTAGCATATTTTTTGAGCCAGAAGTGTTTTTCTCTAAACCTGGTGAACTATCAACTAAAGAGAATGGTGGTGTTGCTCTTCTAAAAGGGAAAAAGGTACAGTGAAAATACCAATGGATGTACAGGAAGTTAGATACAAAGTACAATAAATCAATAAAACGACTGCAAAGGAGCTTGCAGCAGGAACAATAACAGACCTTCAAGATTGCAGCTCTAACAAAGGTGTACAGCAGCCACCAAAAATTCAGAGAAGAAAATCAGATCGGTTTATAAAAACGTTACAATATACACACTGCCGTTGCAAGATTGTATACTGATCAATAAATGTTTTGCTGTATGGGGACAATTTTGCTATGGTTGTAAAAATTAAACAACAATGTTTTTAGGATGTGTACCCTTACAAGATAATGCACACACAACAAACATAAATTATGTGATACATGTATGATGTAACAGTTTGATTCAATATTTTTTTGACATGAATTATCTCTTCTTTGAGTGTTAGTAAGTTCCTCTTCCTCTGTAAAGGTTGTAGGAATTAACAGTAAAGAACAGAAAGTCAAGTTAGATGACGGAGTAGAGATTGGTTATGACAAACTACTTTTGGCTCCAGGTACTTCATTCATTAGATATGCATTAAATACAACTGATAATAATTATTATGACTGTTGCATAATTACAGCGAGACTACCTGTGCAATGGAATGCATATTGAATATTATTTTTGAATTTGTTGTGATGGTTTTCTTTCATACAAAAGGAAAGTGCTCCATCATGTCTGTAACTTTGGCGGCAGTGAAATAAAAGATCCTGGGTACAAGATAGTGGCAAAAATATCATTGAATCTGTTTTTTAAACCATAATCCATTGTCTGGTGGGTGTGAACTTTATCGTCAATTCTTGAATTCTGCTCCTAGTACATGTAGTTCCAGAGACCTGTAGAAAGAAGACGGAAATTATTTATTTGATAAAGCTGATAGAATACCCCAAAAAGAATGAAAATACTAAAGATTAATTGATTGGTGATTGGCAGTGTGAAACTAGTCAAGGATTTTTGGTGTAAATTCAAGCACCCTCAGAGCAAGATTACCAGTTGTGGAAGGTAGTTAGTCTAGTGTGATCATTTAGGTGAGACACTCTGTAAAGAACTGTTGCTGTTGACTCATGTTTCAACAACCCTGGACTCTAAAGATGACTTCCACTTGGATCTTTCCAGAACTACCCTTGACATGATGATCACACCAGAAGAACTAATGATACTCCTGGGTTCAAACCATTTATTAACATTTTGAGCAAGATGATTTGATAGCTTATTGAACGGGTGAATTTGCTTTTCACTCAGGTGGTATTCCAAGGAACTTGCCTATTTTCAAAGAGAGCAGTGATGAAGTCAAGAAAAGAACAACTCTGTTTAGAAAGGTGAGAAGCATTCAAAGCTCATCTTTGAAATCGTTACTGGGGCTTTTAGTGCAGACACAAATGCACAGAGCCTAAGCACAACTGTGTCATTATGAATACTTTGTTTCCACCAAAAGGAAGAACATCAATTTTCTAGGGGTGAGATTTTGAGTCTGACAATTTCCCATTTGAGCTTTATGTCAGGAGAATAGTGACTTGTTTGGAAAAAAAATCAATGTTACTTTTAAAGACATTCAATTTGATTTTGCTTGCTCTCGATTTATTCACGTATTGTCAGTGCTTGTAATATTTGCAAATTTTTTGGATTCTTTTTTCACCGAAACAGAGTTGAACTGGGTATGGTACTGTTAATGTAGTAAATTATGTATTACAGTAACTGAATTATTTTGTTTTCAGATTGCTGATTTCAAGGATCTTGATAAAGCTGTAAAGGATGTAAAGTCTGTGGTAGTTGTTGGTGGGGGATTTCTGGGAAGTGAACTGGCCTGCGCACTTGGACACAGAGGTACATGTACAGTACCGCACATGTTTGTTTACAACTAGTCAAAGGAGCTATTGCTCATTAGGGCTTCTTGAACTACATTATCATAAAAATTATTGCATATTGTCACATGTGTATATGTACATTTTGTATTTAGGGAAGAAGAGTGGAGTGAACGTTGTTCAAGTTTTTCCAGAGGATGGTAACATGGGAAGAGTGCTCCCTAAATATCTTACAGAATGGACAACGAGCAAAGTGAGAAAAGGTTAGCTAACTTTCAAGAAATAAAATTGGCAGCTTGATACACAGAAAACAGATAGAGAAAGTCTGCTGTATTCATTTGTTAACAGAAGGAGACATGAAACTAGCTGTGGATAAATTCTCGCTACATTTGCATAGTTGTGCATGCTTACAAGTCTTGCATGTATAGTAATATTATTTGTGTACTAAAAAAGAGAAGGAAATGTTCACATTTAGATGACTCGTTTTACACTATACTGTTATGCCACTTCCTACAAAGCACTGTTGATTGAATAATCTATACCATTGAAATGATCAGACAATTTTATAGAAGAACTCCAATTTTGGCCAGATATTATTGTATTGAAGGAATTCAGTCATGCAGAAGTTGCCAGTTACTTCCCAATTGAGACGACTTTTTTTAATTTTTCAGAGGGTGTAGATGTAATGCCAAATTCCACAGTTGAACATGTATCATTTAGTGACGGTCAGATTAACCTCAGGCTTAACACTGGTAATGAGGTGAGGAATGTTTTGTCTCCCCCATTGAGAAGGGGGGGGGGGGGGGGAATTTCCAATGTCGTCTTGGTTGGGTGCCTAAAACACGAATTTTGGTCTCAATTAGCTAATGACGAACACCACTGTTTTTATCCGTTGACCAACGTATCTTTTAGGGTTGCACTCATAGTCAAAACAAAAATACTGTCATATCCGTTTTAAACTGGTATCTTTTAGCGCCCTCTGCGAAAGAAAAAATCGGAGAGGGTGGCTGTGACATAAGCTGTGTGTGAGCTCATTAGCACTTTTGCCACCCAGAAATTTAATATGCATTTTTCAAAAGCCGGTTTCTCTTCAAATATTACACCCAAAGAGCTAAAAATTTCAGTTTCACAAGCTCTTTAAATGTTTGTAGTCAATGTCATGTCTAGCGTGATGCATTCTCTGCACAAAGCCGTCACTCATGTGTTAATGAAGAAAACTGTAAACAATGACGTCAGCAGAGATTCTCCTAGTGAGCATTGTTTTCTTGTGGTAGTGTTCATGATGCTGTACAAGGTGATTTGAACTTTTAGTTTGTTTTTCGTTAATATCGTTTACAGATCAAAGCGGATCATGTGATTGTAGCAGTAGGCCTGGATCCTAATGTTGAACTTGCTAGTGCTGCTGGTCTTGAGGTGGACCCAGTCCTCGGTGGTTACCATGTCAACTCAGAACTAGAAGCCAAGTCTAATATTTGGGTGGTGAGAAAAATTGAAATATTGGGTTACACTTTTTTTATGACCGCAATCTGCTTCCATCCTCACCATCGCTAGTCATTCTCACTTCTTAATTAATTCCTGTCTTTTGCCAAATACTTTAATTACTATAAAGTCGAAGTGTTAGTATTGTTGAATTTCCTAAGATCTGTCCATGTTTAATCTTGTGAACACGTTGTGTGTTGTCAGGCCGGTGATGCTGCCTGTTTTTACGATCCAAACCTCGGCAGACGGCGTGTTGAACACCACGATCATGCTGTGGTCAGCGGCAGATTGGCGGGAGAAAACATGACAGGCGCAAGAAATCCTTATTTTCACCAGTCCATGTTTTGGTTAGTAGCGGTCAGTCTTGTTCGACAGACATGCAAAACGATTAGTTAGTTACTTGACACCAGCTAAAGCTTCAAAACAAGCAAACAAGACACCAAGACAATGCTTGTAACTGTTTGCTGATTGTTCTGGCAGTGCTCGGAATTTTGTGCAATTAACATAAGATTTACTTTCTCCGTTCACAGAAGTGAACTCCCTTAGCTTGCGTATAATTTTCGTGTTGTTTTCAGTCTTATAATCCTCTTAGAAAGGGTAAAGAAGGTTAGTCTGCGATCACAGGTTTCTTCTCCGCCGAATGTTCGCCATAGTAGAAACCAACTGCTGGCAAGGTAACAGAAGGTTGAACTCGAGCCTGAAAAAAAAGATTCGTTTTTAAGTAATCAGCAAAGCTCAAGTATCTTAGACTTGAGAAAAGAAGTTGATTTCAAGCCTGGCTTATGTCTTGGTATTGTGTTCTTGGTAGTTTCTCTCACAGTACCTCATTGTACCCAAGAGTATAAATGGACTTTTGAGAAATGTTAGGTGAACTGTACAATAAGCTAGGGTGTTGGAGAGAGTTGGGGGGGAGGGGTAACCTCGACTAGCATCCCATCTAGGGACAGAAGCATTACTCCCAAGAATTTTATCTCTTGACAGTTCTCTAGCTGGACTTTTTTTAGTACCCAGTAGTCTTGATCGATGTTTTTTTTTTGGCAGGAGTGATCTGGGTCCTAATGTTGGATATGAGGCTATCGGGCTAGTCGATTCTATGCTCCCGACCGTGGGAGTATGGGCCAAGGCAACTAAAGCTGACACGCCTAAAGCTGTGGTAGAGGCTACTGGGGAAGGAATGCGCTCGGAAACAGAAGGAGAGGTAAGTTACTCGGGGTTGGGGACATCCTCGGGTAACACTCGAAGGGTTCCAGATTCCTGAAAACGATTTCCCATGTCATTGAACAAACCTTTTTTTGATAACTGCAGCATTTCAGCTTTAGGAAATGACCATTGGACACTTACAGTAACACGCAATAATCATCTTTAGATTCATAAGGGTAAAATCAACCATCGTTTCCAGCAAGTTTCGAAGGCTGATTTACACTCCATAACGGCAACTCCTGGGTTGCATCATCGTGTTAAAACAGTTAGCTAGTTGCAAAGTTTCATCTTCAAGATATATTATGATATGTAAGCAATAAACCACACTTTCTATGGATTTACTGGCGCAATAAACCACGCGGGATGTTGGGAGAACAGAAGAAAAGCCAGTTGTAAAGCAAAAGCCGTTAGGCGAGTGATTTACTAGTTGTTATCGCTGGTGTTCTGAGTTCTGTAGTTCTCGCGTAGAGCTGTCTATCCGCCAGGAACCGTGTGTTTACCGGTACATTAGAACATAGGTTTAGCAACTCTGTTGACCAAGTAGAACCCGTGTTGTATCTCAGTTATTTTATAAATGAAAGAAAAAAACCTTATTGCTCCATTGGTTGTATTTCAGGGTGCAGAGTCTTCTCCAGTCCCTACCGAGCCACCTGCACCGGCCGCGACCGAGTCATCAGAGGAGTTTGGTAAAGGTGTTGTGTTTTACATGAAAGGCAAGCGGGTTGTAGGAGTTGTTTTGTGGAACGTCTTCAACAGAATGCCAATCGCTAGAAAGGTCAGTTTCCATAGCACTGTTATCGATTTGCTAATGAGTGTAATGTGTGAACAGTACGTTTATTTTATTACCCTGGGTCTTCTTATCAACTGTGTAATACTGAGCTTATCAACTGACTATTATATATCTAACTTATAACTTTTCTCTCTTCGTGTTTGTGGGGGAGGACGGGGATGAAGAAACCCCGTGGGCACGAGGTTGATCAACTAAGCTATATCGAGCTTGTCAACTGTATAATATCGAACTTATCATCCGGGCCGGGTTGTTCAAAGCCCGATTAAGCTAACCCAGGATTAGCGAGAATTTTGATTTCAGTTTTGTACATTTTCAGTGAGGTTTTCTGTTTATATTGTTTGTCCTTCAGTTTTGAGCTTGAGTAATCCGTCAAACTACACAAAACATAAGCAGTGAAAAACGCTTCTGTAGAAGAGAAATTGTTACTTTGGTTAACTTTTAATCCTGGATTAGCGTTAGCCGGCTTTCGAACAACCCGGCCCTGGTTGATACCGAGTTTGTTAACCATTTCATATTATGCTTATCAGCTGTTTTTGCGTGTTGTAGATCATCAAAGAAGGAAAAGACCAAGACGATTTGAATGAAATCGCTAAACTGTTTGATATTCACAAGAGCTAACTCGTTCACACACGGAATGTTTATACGGACACTCCTAATTCAAACAGTTGGGTGTTGTTACTAAAATGCTGCAGTGCCAAGTGGATCAAGACAAGGGAAGAGAGATGATTTGTGGCGAGCCACTATACGTCACTGTACTTGTGTGTTAGAGACGTTGTCAAGACGATTTGTTGAGCTTGAAAGAATCATTTTTACGTCGGGCTGTACCGTTTGAATATAAAATGTGGATTGCCCAGGAGGGCACATGTAGAATAAATGCTAACAATAAAAGAATATTTTTAATTCCATCGGGTGAAGGAAGTGTCATGTTGTTAGTGATCATTAACTAATTTCTCCTTACAATATCGACGCATTGTCAAACAGAGGCGATGAGAATTAAGACAATTGTCAAGTAAGGAATCCTATCTTGATCTATGGCTAAATTCTCAGAGTTAGCATAAAAAAGAAATGTATGGCACTAATGCCCCGTCCACACTCTCCACACTACGTCGGAGAAATTTGAAAACCGTGTTTTTACGTCACGAAATCATGTCATCGCTTTCGAAAAGCTTCGTTTTAAAAATGTTTTCCGCCAACACTGAAACGCAAAGCCGGCGTTTTCAAATTCCTCCGGTTTGAAGAGCGTTTTCGTGACGGATTAGTGTGGACGGTAGGCCTAACCTTAGAAATAAAGCTGCGTTTTCAAATTTCTCCGGTGTAGTGTGAACGGTAGGGGCCCCAACAATTTGTGTACAAACGCCAGAGAACGCTATATTCTTCTGATCGTTATGCAAGTGACCAAATGAAACTTTCGTCTTTGGGGATTTGCTTTAAATTTGCAAATGAAGTCTTCAGTGTTTTTCTTATTTAAAATTCCTAATTCCAAACCATTGGTCTTCTGAAGTCGGCGTTATAGTCAAGGAATTTATATATTACAAAGTTCTGTTTATGAAAGGTGGCGAAGAAGCTTGCTAAGAAACAAGTTGCCCTGGTTTCACTGTACACAAAGAAATTACTCTATGATAGCTTGGTCTTGTGTGTTAATAAACGGCAGACATCTGATAACGAACGAAATTTTTAGCACTTGCAAGTTTGTTAAATTTTGTTTGCTCGTGTCTGGGTGAAGGCACAAATTTAACATGACAAGTTTTCCTTTATCGTGTCACCTTGTTGAAAAGTAACTATAAATTAAACTAAGCTTGGCTTGTTCAATAAGGTCACACGCCAAATCAGTTCCTTTTCACGGGACTAAACTGCAATGCAATACATGTACGCTTTCATATGTGTTTTTGCTAGCTTATATAGTCTACATACAAGCAAAGGGAAGGTTGTCAAGAAATGTAAAATTTGTCACACAGAAGAACTACTTGTCAGTCAATAAAGGATGACTCGTCTAGGGGGACATTAGTGATAATAATATATAGTTTTATCAGTGCTATATATGTAGCGGAGAAAATCCTCCCGTGAGTTCTGAACATTCCCTCAAGTTTTCAGAATCCTATGTGATATTTCCAATGTCTTATTGCAATCTCCTGACATACTATCATCAAGTCAATTTTCGAGTCGATTCTGGCAAATATTTGCTGTTCAGTTACGAAACTGCGTTTCTCTTGCTCGAAGATGTTGGTGTTAAAAATATTTCTGTAGTTTCAGTTTCGGCAAAAATAAATTCAATTTCTCTGTGTAACGGTGTTAGAGAAGATCAGGTGAAACTAGTTAACGTCTATTGAATTAGATATTCCCTCATGTCTTTACTCAACAAACTATCCGTTAGACTGGCAGGTGTTTGGGCGCCTGCTTAACATGTGCAAAAATAAATATTGTTGGTTTTAGAGAATTAATTATCTGACCCGCCGTTGAATATCTCATAGTGTATATGGGCCCGTAGTAAGCCTTCTGTTGAAGACAAGTAATTAGAGATCTTTTGAGCGAAATTTTATGATCATGATTGTAATCATTCGTTGAAGCTTTTGTAACGAAGGTGCGAATTGTTCGAAAAAAAAACTCGGCTCTTTCAGCTAAGCCAGTTCTAAACTGGGAAGTAGGAAACAAAGACACATTTTCACCTCGGAAAAGAATGCGTGATTCGCTCGTTGAACTTGTAACAAAATCTCTGTGAATAAGATCGCTTACAGAGTTCATTAACACCACGTCCAATTTTCAAACAGAAATATCAGTCACTCCCGCAGTTTGTTTACGATGACAAGTACAACATTTGTAGGGTTTCTCAGTCGTTTGGTCGCGACTGGGGAATTTAAATCTTTGCACGAGCATTTGACAACTTTTTTCGACGCGAGCTATCGGAATAGTTGCGAAGAAAACACCGCATTTTGTTGCGAGCTTATTGAGATACATGCTAAACTGCAAGGCCAGCTGTTTCACCTTTTGGAGTTGTGTTCATCCGAAGGAGGGATTTACGGCGGGAGCGAAGCGCTGAAGAAACGACTTTTGCCATGGCTTCGCAATGGGTTCCTCACTGCAAGAATCAACAAGGAAGATGCAGAGGTCATAAAGGAAAAATACGAACTGATTGTGAAGAAAATGGATGAAGACTTAAGTGCCTCCAAGGTGGAAGCGGCCGAGTTAAAAATCAAGTAAGTATCCATCGGAAAAATGTCTTTTACACATGTAGCTTGTATGATATAAAGCACTAAAAAGCAAATCTTACGTGCTAGACACTTTTTTCCTTGTTTGTGTTAAAACATATCATATCATTACCACGAGTAAAGTTTCGCGGAACTGTGTTGTGGACAATACAAACTAACTAATGGGTAGCGATAAACAGAGCAAACCAGACGGTAACTTGTAACTTAATCATAAATAATTTGGCTTGTTGAAAAACTAAAAATAAATAAAAAGAATACGATGATTGAATGGGCCTAAAGATTGGTTCAAGGAATTTTTCGTAACAGATGGAAATGTGTTATAAATATTATACAGTGCATGTCTTTGAGTTTGCTTCTGTTGATTGAATTTGGTCAGATTAGCTGATGCAGAAGACGACATGAGGGCTTTGCGCCGACAGTTGAAAGAAAATCAACAAGGAGACTACCAAGAAATCATCGAGTTGGGGAAGAAGTAAGTGTATGATGAAAATGAGAAAACTAAATAAATAACAAAAATCATTTGAAGTGATTCATATAGCGGTGACGCTGAAAGATGCATGTCACGCTGGTACACGATTAGTTGCTTAGCAACTCAGAAGCTTGAGCACGTGCTCTTTGAAAAACAGGTGCGGAAGTAGAAACAGCCTCGTTCTCGTTGCCAGACTTGGAAACGAGGTTCAATATACTTATCAGAAAAAAGGATCGATAACCGTTAGGTATTTTACTGTCTTATTTCTTTAATTTCTATACGTTGTCCGACAACGTTGTCAAGCAGTAAGAGAACCATTACTCAACATCATCTAACTGTGTTTCGAATTTCAATGTACCGCCATTTAGTCAGATTCAACGTTATTAAGATGTCTGCCACACACTTCCTGTAAGGGGAATTATATTTCGACTTTTAACTTGAAAAAAACTGATGCTTAACTGGTACTGAACTCTAAGGTTTATATGGAACATTTTGTAACCTATTAATAGTCCATGTTATTTATCTTTCTTTGTGAATTGAGGTTAACACATGCTAAGAATGAACTTGTAGCTAGGGAATGCCAGATTAAAGAGCTGACTAAAGAAACTCTTGAGCTAAAGAGAGAAAACTCCGAACTACATGGAAGGTAAACAGACTGTTTTGTTTTGTTTTGTTTTGTTTGTTTTGTTTTTTTATTATTATTATTTAAACAGTTACGTGACTGGGTAGCGGGGGGGGGGGGTGGGCTGTTGAATATAGTCGACGTAGATATTCAGATGTATAGACCATGAGAATGAAAGCATCCGGGGGGCATCCCCATATAAAATGGACGGGGATGCTCGTAAGAAATTTTGAAAAGAACCCCAAAGAGGTACCAAGCTTCTGATTTGTGGGCGTGGCTTAACATTTTTTCGCCCCTAAGAGGTACAAATTCTAAAATTGCACATTATCCTCTGTCATATTTTTTTTTCGGCTCAATACCCTAAAAGGTGCTGCTGAAGCTTCCGCTGTGGACCTTTTGAGGCTGAACACCCTAGCTCCGAGAGGTACCAAAACCGCCGTTCTAACCCCTATAAAGTACGACGAGTACCCCCTTCCTTTTTATATGGGAGTTCCTCCCACCCAGGGAATGCATCAAGGGTGGTGGGTGGAATCCTGTTCTCGCAACATAAACTTCGGAAATGTAAAATGTTAAACTGTACTAAAACTGGCATGTGTTGTGGGAGTTGCTTTGTTATGATCGGGGCCTCGCCTGCACAGGCCGGCGGAGGCAAGGCACTGATTTGCATTGACCAGTTTAAGGTCTCTCTTTTTGTTTTCAGATCAGGCTAGCTTTGTAATTTTATCAATTTCCAGGTTACACAAGAAGCTCTTGGATACTGCAACGGAACCCGAACCCGTTCGTCTTGTGACGAAACCTTATGTTGATGAAGTGGTGCCGTATCAGTCGCGCTCTTTCAAACTAGTGGAAAGATTTTCAGAGCTGTACAAAAATGAGCGAGTACAGATTTTGAACTCTTTGAAGGGAATGCCTGATAGTTCCACAGCTGAACGATTTGTGTTTTCAATTGTCGAGGTGGGACAAATAAACAATAGTTTGTAAATGATAGAAGTAAAAAGTAGGACTGCCCTGGCAGTAAGCCCTGGCCAAATGGACTCGCAAGTAGACGCAGTTGAAAACTTGCATGGTCTACTTGGACTACTTGCGACTCGGTCTAACCAGGCCTAGCGTGCACTTCCGTTGACTTGCGATAACTCGCGCTCACTTTGGTCGAGATCAAATTTGCGCACAAGTCGACGCAAGTTTTTTTACCTTTTGGCCACCCAACTAGCCTGCGAAAACAGCCGTCCTTCTCTCCCGGCCCGAGTGGCGAAACGCCACCCCGGCCGGGAGCGAAGAAGGACGGCTGTTTTCGCAGGCTACCACCCAACCCAAGTAAACGCAAGCTGAGTGACGCTTATTCGTTGTTATAGTAACCTATTAGCCAATGAAATACAGGGTATTTATCTGGCCTGTAGTCTTGAAATGGGTTTTTTGCGACTTGAGTGAACTTGCGAGGAAACGTGCGAGCCCGTCTGGCCACCCACTGACACAAGTCTCTATGCAAGTTCATCTTGCGGCTACTTGCGAGTCCGTTTTTGCCAGGGCTTTACGTCCTTGGGCCAAGTACTTCGAAGCTAACTGCCAAGAGTTCGTCTCCCGACCCCTCTTAGGTAATCATCAAAAATGTCACGGAAACCGAGAGATCTAGAAGCTCCGGCTTCGACATGAATCTCTCAAGAAAGAGGGACTCAATGATCCCATAGCTACGCGAGGGAAACAAACTAACAAAGGGTCACCCACTCGATCCCAGGGTCTCTCATCTTTCCGCCCTACCGAAGCGAGAGAGGAGAGGCAATAGGACGGGAAAATGAGAGACCCTGCTCCACGAGGTACAGGGTCATCATGCCAAATTTGTGAACAATCCCCAGGCAGAGAGAACATGGCAAGATCACCCTATAAAATAAATCTTGCGATTAATACTGTGGGGTAATGAGATTGATCTTTGGATTGTTTTTAAGGTTGAACAAAACTCGTTCTTTAATACAGGAATGTTTCACAGTCAGCAAACTGGAGCAGCATAAGATGAGGTCCCGGATGAACCAGGCATTACAATCCAGCGCTCAGGGTGGTCTAGAGGAATCGGACAGAGTAAACGAGTTGGTGGAGAATTATGTGAAAAAGAACACGGAGCTGTATGATGTTGAGACACTAATTTCAGTGAGTAATTAAAACGTGTGCTAATTTATTAGTCTGTTTCCAGTGTCTTAGACTCAGATTCAGATTCAGACCAAGTGTACAATTCGTAGTGTGGAACTAACTTTATTTCATGTGAATATATGAAAGATCATTTATTTGAACTGCGGGGAAAGATATGAACTCACAAAGTGACCAGCTCTCCGTTAGCTTGGTAACTCAGTTGGTAGAGCCTACACCGGTATCGCAGAGGTCATGGGTCCGAATCCCGTTCGTTGGTTTTTTCTTTTTTTTTTTTTTTTTTCAGTCTTTAATTTTACAACTGCTTAAGTTGTGTCTATAACTGCGATGATCAATCATGTCTTCATAACTGTATTTAGGTCAGTTACTCTTCTTATCTTCGACTGAGTGTTTCGTGTCTCTTGTCTCAATATAGGATGTCATCAAATCTTTACATCGCAACTCTTCAATCGCTCCCTACATGGCGTGTAACGAGAAAATCACTGCTCCCTTCGTCCGTGAGTTGTTACGCGTGGCCTGGCCCATGGTAGCCCTAGATCCTCCGATAGACCTCCCCACAGCACTGGAAGGCGACGTCATAAATGAAACACGCTATCGAAGAACATACGACTCCTAGTTTAGTGCAACTACCATCGCCTATTATGTGTGGCCGGCTTTAGTTAGAGACAGGAAAGTTGTGGCTAAGGGAGAGGTGGTTACCAGGAGAAAGTCGCCGCGGAAAGCAGGAAAGGTATAAGTGAACATGAAGTAAAACTTGACATCTAATTAATTCAACTGTTGCGATTTTTACAGATGGCAATAAACCCGTGGTTGAACTCCTATGTGAGACGGGCGGGGTATTTAATTTTTCGTAGTCTCGTCTATTTTAAGGGTGTACATATAGGATTTTTGTCTCATTTAGGGTGTTTGGCCAAGAAAGGAATTGTCTCTTCCCAATTTTAGGGTTGCATGTAAAGAAATGAAAAAGCGCTGACATTCTGTTTTCATGAGTAATTTGAATTCCTTACAGTTCTGAATAATTGTTTACCTCGTCTGTTGAAGAGATGTATCTTCAGAGTTCAGAAAAACCTTCAGTCCATCGGCCTCCAAATTCTTTGCGGTTTGTTTCGGGAACAGAAGTACTAAGAGTAATTCTTTTTACAGAGAAAGAGTCTTAATGGTAGCTATACTGCTTAACTACATCTAACAATTACTGAAAAAGAGGAAATCTGGAACGCAAGAAATATCTTGTGACAAACTTCGCCCATCTTCATCCTTCTTTCTCTTTCCTTTATGAGACCATCACAAGCACACCTCGTCCAGGTAGCGCCGAACCATTTTCCCGTCCTTCAAGTTATGACCTTGGTTTTGGTTCCTTGTCCTCTTCTTGGAGTGGTAAGTAGAAGACTTCTATTCATAAAATTCAAAGTCTACCTCTGGGTTGTCTATAAAGCAGTTTTATGGTGACCCAATCAATTTTATTCAATTCAGATCACTCCAGTTACAAACAACGCTTCACTCCTTAACGTTCTTGGTTTTTGCTGAGCTATTAGAGAATAACAGGTAAGTTGCCGATATTTGAAATAGGGTAAAAATGACCATCTACTGTAGATAGGTTTGTCTATTATCACATTTAAATCATATTTAGCTCATAACTTGGGGCATTGGATATAAAGTAACGCGTGGTGATTAACTTCTTACACTTTGCAGTAAAATGCATCTTCTGCTGATTTTAGACAGCAAGCAAGCAACTGCACGTGGAATCTATTCACATTACGAGTGCTTCATCTTAAAGTTAACCTGCAATCAGGTTTTTTTTTTTTTTTTTGCAGGGGAAGAAGAAAAAAAGAGTTCTTTTTTCGCCTTCCCCCTGCTTTGAAAACAATGCCTGATCACAGGTTATCTCAAAGTAACCCAGTTCTGGTTCAGCCAAATAATAGTTGAACCAAGATGAAGAGATGAAGGTTTATAGACATCACTATAAATTAGCATAGGCAGGCAACACGTGCAAAGGGCTTCATACCTCTAGCTTGATAATATAAGATGGTATCAAGTAACATGTCATGCGAAGTTGAAGAGTGCAAGTGCTAATAACTATTTTATTGCGCTTTACAGGACATTTTCAAGATAGAAAGACCAGAGAGCTGCAAATATCATAAAAGCAATACATCTAATCATGAGTTTTATCATAGTGTAATTAATTAAGACATATCTTTTATTTCATTAAAAGTGTTTTAGTTTCCTTGTGAAAGTGATATGTAAATGAATTCTATTGGATCAAATATCTTGGTTAAAGGCAATCAAGTGATTCTGCCCAGACTGGTCACAAGACATTTTACCCTTTCAACCATTTTTAACAAACATTATTGATTTAAGACCAAGTTTGACTGCATTTCCCAACACTGAGAAGAGAGTTGAAAATATGACTTGTATTATTAACGAACGTCGCGGTGTTTGGAAATGTGGTCAAACACGGTCTTGAGTGTTTGATATATCTTCTCAATCGAAACTAAAACTGAGAGGGAAATGGAGAAATAAAATTGTAAAAATCTATGCTAATTAACACCAGATATTCCAACAACATCACAGTCGTGATTTCATTTCTTTAAACTTGATGAATTAATAACGAGATTGAAAATAACAGTTCAACAACCCCCTCCCCCCTGTCAAACCTATGTAGCATAGACACTGCATTTCTGTGTTTCCACATTGAACTTACATGTATGTATTGAACATTTCAATATGAAGCCTGCACGCTTGACATCACGATGTAGTTAGTGTTTCTAATTTGAGTAACTCTTTCATCTCTAATAGTATTGTTGTTGGCTCTCAGACTAATTGCTGGTTGCCCAGTTACTTGAGGCCAGAGATGCAGTGATTGGCCTTTAAATGCCTGAACAGACTTGCCCCAGTATATTAGCATGGAAAATTCACAGTTACAGTCAATCTCCACTCTTACAAATACTAGATATTAAGTTTGACAATAGACTAAATAATAAGTTACAGGTACCACTATTCAATGAATGAACGAACTCCCTCAAATCTTACACTTTGATTGGAATCGATTGGTAAAAAAGCATTTTCAATTGAATTATGACTTAGGATAAAGTTACTACTATTACAGCTAAAGATCAATGTTATAATTAGACACCTCAATGAGGTTCCTATCTGGATCCCTAAAATAGACAGACATGATTGGCCCTTGAGCACCAGTCCTTTGTACGGGTCCTTCCTCTACCTCCACTTCAAGACTCTTCAAGTGTGCAATGACACTTAAGATGGGCGTATCAGTAACAAGACAAATGTCAATAGAACCTGGCGTCGGATTTGCAGCTTTTGGTTCAAATTCTTTCCCTCTCTGATGCAAGTTAAATTTCTGATTTCCAAAGGAGAGGGCTTTCCTGCCCTGCCCAAATATTATTTCTTCCATGCCAAGTACTTGGGTGTAGAATTTGACAGTGGACTCCATGCTTTCCACTGTCAACACAACATGGTCAATGTGTGAGATAGAAAACTGCTTGCAATGTTCAGCGGGATCTTGTGATTTGGAACTTTGACCTGTGTAAAGAAGATTTCTTTGGTTGCGGTAAATAGCTCTCAACCAATTAAAAACGTTTGCTGTGTGTGCAGGAAAAAGAGGACTCGACCAGATTACTCTGCGCCCCGCCATTTTAAAACAATTTTCGATCGTCACTCACGCTTACCAACCTGCAGATAAAGGCAGTGAGCATAAATATTAACTAAAGACTTGTGTGCAAACTAAGACATGATGATAAACTCACTTTTCTGGTCTAAACATTCCACGCGATGCAAGCAAGTCGAAGGACCACCTGAAAAATCTGCCAGGCGTTCAAACGTTTTTGAGTCGCACGTCAGGCCGTCCAGGCGTTACATGGAGTGGCCTGAAAACTAGTACCCGGCGACTCGAGATTTTTCAACCAACTTGTTCGTGTTATTTCTTGTAAAAGCTTTTAGCAGCAATTAGGGGTGAAAATGAAAGAATTGTATAGTATACTAGTTTATTTAACGTTGTTTATTCTTCCAAACACACGGCGAACGAGTGGTAGTAATGTGGAGGAGACTTCTGAGCGTTACAAAATTGAGGGCAAGATAACAATCCAAGGTTTCAAGCCATCCGGTAAGAACTTGGTTTACCTTTCAGCTGATCTGTATTTAGATGTTTAATAGAACAAAACTTATTGTTATCCTTGACTCTTTTCTGTACACGACTCAGGTTACAAGACCTCTGTAAAGTTGACGATCTTTTTAAAAACGTTTCTGATAGCTTTGTGTTAAGCTTACTTCAAACGCAGTGATCGTTCTTTCTTACATTCATTTAAGCTTAGGCCCAGTTCATACGTCGCATTTCTGCCGTGTCGAATTCAATTCAGTTAAGTGTAGCAGAAATGCGACTGTGTATTCATACGTCGCACTTGTGTCGCATTTAATTCAGAATTTATACTGTCGGGTATGTCGGCCAGCGGAAAATGTTTTAAACGTAGAGTATTCAATATGGCGGACGAAAATGCTGAGCGATGAAGGACTTTAATTTTGCGAAAAATTGTCCGCCAATGGAACGAGAAGGAGAAGGCTTACAACGGAGCAGTATGCGTTGCAATATGTTCAGGTTGCATTGGGTCGAGAATGACCAAGTTTCCTCTTTTTCTTTGGTGGGAAAACATTTACGCATGTTCAATACATTAACATAATGTATGCATTAGATTCGACACGGCAGAAATTCGATGTCTGAATCGGCATCACATTTCTGTCGGATAATGCGACAAGACCAGTCAAGCGTGCAGCAGAAATGCGGCAGCAATTCAGATGTCGAATTTCTGTCGAATTTAATTTGTTGAATTGAATTTGACACGGCAGAATGCAACTTACGAACCGGGCCTTAGATATCATTAACTAGCTATCTCACTCTTCTTTGCCAAAACTAATGGTGCTGTTACTCAGTGTAGTCATTCATGAATTCAACTTTTTTAGTAACTACTATGGTAACAGATGTCCAACAGTAGCAATTAAATAATGAAAGAATGAAAGATGCAAATGCAGCCATAACACTACTGGAAAATGACCTGAAAAAATTTCAGGCTCTGAACAGGATTCGAACCCATGACCTTTGTGTTACTGGTGCAATGCTCTATCAACTGAGCTATTAAAGCCACTTGAGAGCAGTCGTGTGTGGGTTCCGCCCTATATGTTCAGCAGACGTAATACTCGGCTCAAGTATATGAATTCCATGGTAATAAATGTCCGACAGTAGCAATTAAATAATGAAAGAATGAAAGATGCGAATGCAGCCATAACACTATTGGAAAAATTACTTATTTCAAAATTATTGCAAAACATTGTTCAGTGCTTGTAGGTACAATGTAGTCTTGGGGCTTTTGGTCCAACTTGTTGAGGGTGGAGGCTGGGCCAAATGAGAATTTATAGCAGAGAGTTCAAATTGACTGCTGATAACTCTCTTGTACTCTCATTGACTCATCATCTCTCAGTTATTCTCTATGAATTTATACTTGCATAAGTATTTTTACCTCTGGCACACTCTCATGCATGGTTGGCTGTGTCTAAATGATGGGCGTCCACAACTTATGTAACTCTGATCTTTGGCTGCTCTTGAATGATGGTCAAAGAGAGTTCAACTTCTGTCAACTTTTATCAACTCTGATCCAGGTATGGCTTGGTCTTAAGGGAGCTACGTCATAATTTGCGCATCTTCAAAAAAGTTCAGCCTACATTTTTCAAGTTTGTCATTTGTACTCCATGTTGACTAATATTCTTCATCCTTAACCTTCTTTGCTCCTTTATGGTTTATTCTCATCTCTTCAATTTTTTTCTGTCTTAGTAAATGACTATTTCCAGGTTTCCTTCAATTAGATAATTTTGAATGTAATTTTATCTGTGGCCAAGAAATAGGCAAAGTTTAGTTAGTATAGGATGACTTTATGCTCAACGTCTTTTTTCAGACTGGATTTCGCAAACAAGAGTCCTTGTGGATGGGGGAAACTATGTTGGATTTCTCAAAACTGATGGTAGCTTTACTGTAAATGACGTTCCTGCTGGTTCTTATGTAGTAGAAGTTCTTTCACCAAACAACATGTTTGAACCTGTAAGAGTCGACATCAGTGGCAGAGCAAAGGGTAAAATCCGAGCAAGGAGAGTGAACTTTCTTCAGAATTCAGCTGTCGTAACTGTTCCTTATCCTTTGAAGTTTAAAGCTAAAGAGCCTGCACCTTTCTTTGAGAAGCGAGAGCAATGGAAAGTGACTGATATGCTTTTCAATCCCATGGTGAGTTAGATAACATATATGATGTCAACCCTTTTGTCCTCTGGAAATATCAGGGATTTGGTGACCTGTTATATGCATATTCATGCATATGTACCTCTTATATGCTGAATTATTTTAAATTGAGTTATATGTTTATTGGTTAAAAGGTTTGACACTCCTTTTAATGCTCCTATTGTTATTTTTTTGTGTTCACTTATGTAACTGTTCCTTTGAAAATGTGGAAAGTGGCATTTCCAAGTGTCTGAAAATAACAATTTGGCAGGTGTATGTCCCCAAACCTAAAACCCTGTTTAGTGGCTCACACTTGTGACACCTTTTAACCTTTCTCTTAATTCTTGCATACTCCATGAAAAATGCATGCTATGCCCAGGTGGATGTGTAGATTATCTCTAGGATGAATATTACACACAGCTGCTGTTTATAAATACATGTACACGTGTGCAGCTTATTCTAGTTGTTGTGTAGGATGGTGCAAACTACTTGTATCAGATACAGTAAGTTAACACATTTGATTTTCCCAAGCAAACTTACTTGAAGTTTGTTCAGAAGGATAATCGTGAGAATTAACATCATTGTTATATTTCAAAGTGGCTCAGATGCTTTTTTGTTTAGCACATACATGTGAAAAATGAGCTACTTGTTGTTTGATCCACCGGCTTTTCATTCATAACATCTTACTGAAGGTTACATCAGAGCCACACTGCAAAAAAGTTGTCTCTAGGATCTTTTATTTGGTCGAGGTATCCGGCAGTTGTTCAGGGATGAAGATTTGTTCAATATTGTAGAAGAGGAAAGGTGACAGCTTTTGAGCCGAAAATTATCACTAATATTTTACATTTGCACAGGTGTTGATGATGGTGTTGCCACTTCTTTTGCTGTTAGTCTTACCTAAACTTATAAATAGCCAGGATCCAGAGACACAAAAGGTAGTGGCAATAGTAGTGTAGTTTTCATGTATTATTTGTTTTAAATCAGCAATAACCGCACCAAGGATAGACCTCTCTGGGCGGTATTGCTAGTACTGTGCAAAGTTGTTTTCACATATTACTGGTGTAAATAATTTTAATTTTGAAGGTGAGAAAAAACATAAAATTGAATTGATGTTCAATAAAGCCCCATCACACCACACCAAAGAAATTTGAAAATGCAGCTTTATTTCTACGGTTAGGCATACCATCCACACTAATCCGTCATGAAAATGGAGCTTTTTGAAAATGCTTTTCAAACTGGAGGAATTCGAAAATGCTGGCTTTGTGTTTTAGTGTGGATGGAAAACATTTTGAAAACGAGGCTTTTCAAAAATGATGGCATTATGGTAGTCATGATATTTCCCTGCCTAAGTTTTACCCAAACACAAATCCGCAATGAACAGTGATTGTTGCATTTTTCAAATTTTTCCATCACAATCATGACTCATTGGTCAGCTTAATGATAAGTGCACCAATCTTGTGTGCACTGGACTCTTAATCAATCAATCAATCAATCAATCAATCAATCAATCAATCACTTTCAATCTGTGGCTCTAGTTTTTAAGCATTGTGCTGTCTGCTCAACTTTGTGGTGTAGAGACACAATGTGAGAGTTGTAGTGGGGTGTATGGTTGTTCAAAACATGATAAAGTTACATGTACATGTAATCCAGGATTAGCATGGGGGGAATTTTGATTTCAGTTTTATAACATTTTAGTGAGGTTCTCTGTTTATATTTTCTGTGTCCCAATTGTGATTTTGACGGTGTCAAGCTACTGTATACAAAATAGCAGTGAGAAACACTTTTGTACAAGGGAATTTAAAATTACTGCAATCACCTAGTGTTAATCAGCTTTCAAAAACCTCTTTTAGGTTATAAATAGGTACATGAATGTTGTTACAGCAAACTGACAAAATACAAGAGGGAAGGGTAACTTGGCACTGGACAAGCATCTGAACTCCTATTAGCTTGGGAACCAGCTCCAGTTGTTTTGTGTTTTGCCTACTTGAGCTCTTACTACTGGTCATTTTATTCTGTCCTTTTAGGAAATGCAGTCATCAATGAATATGTTTAATCAGTCTAAAGATTTGCCAGACATCTCTGACTGGTTTGCCAAGAACTTCTCCTCAGGCAGTAAGAAAAAGACAACGAGTAAAGCAGCACCAAAGAAAGCTGTCACAGGAAATGTAAGAAGACGTTGAGTTCTAACGCAAATTATGCAATCACCGGTTTTGTTAAAATGTAGCTGAAAATTGCTGGCAATCTGCATTAAAAGTGCAAAAGATTTAAAGCAGTTGTGTTCGCAGTTTGCTGTACACTGTAAGATATTGTCAAGGAGCCTGATAAAAAATCCAGGGAGTCAACAGATTTTAATCCAGAGCTTCCCTATTGCCAATTTAAAGCTCTACCAACTGAGTTGTTTTTAAGTCAAATTGGAAGCAAATGTACATCAATAAAGTTTCAAAGCTTAGTTTTTGTGGCTGCATCAAACTGACAATGTGGAAGTCATGCATTAAAAATATTTAAATCCTTATTATAATTGTAAACTCAGCTGTAATGATCATCGGTTCACTTTGTGCTCTTTTCACATTATGTATAAACTTATTATAAATGCTCTTCTCTTATTGGCTACGTTACTCCCTATCCATTCTGTTGTAGATAGTGAGTAACCTAGCAGTGTGTGGTTGTTTACAAGATGGTGGCCACCTCTTACATGTAGCATTAAATTTTTTGAAGTGTTTGTGCAGAGGATTTAGATAAAGTTTTGATGGAATAGTAGATCTATACTTAAGCAATTCAGTGATTTGCTCTTGACTTCTATGCATGATAGAAATCTTGAGCTCGTAATCTAATTGTAAAGTAGTTATGGCTTCACATGTAACTCAAACTATTGAGTAGTGATTTGATATTTTTTATTGAGAAAGAAAGGTCACACAGTGAACTAATTGTATGCCACATTAATTTTGTTGTTCCCAAAAATATCCATACCCCTCACTCAGAATATTTTTGGTTTTGACCCCTCCACCCCTCTAAGAATCCAGTTTCTTCTGACTTCACACCTGAAAAAAAAAACTGAGGCTTTTGATCTCCCACCCCCCTTCCCCAATCCGCCCTTGTCCAAATGTCAAACCTGTTTTTGGGAGAGTGGTATGGTTATACCCTTGAAACTGCATAATCTGTGTTTGTTTCTCAATCCTTCAAAAATAACAAAAGACGATGACAAATTTAACCCTGTAATGACCAAGAATGATTAATATCTACTTACTTCTAAGAGTACTAACTCATCATCTGCACAGACAGTTGATATGAGAGTTAAGAAATCATCAACTGGGTGATAGTGCCTTGATGCGCCACAAAATTTTCAGATCTAACAGTAGAGAGCTATTATTGTTGTGCCAATCAGTATGAAGAATTACTGTGAAATTCAGAAAACCATGAACACTTTGATTTGATATGATTCTGACAGGTCAATTGTATACTGAACAATCACAATATAAAAGTTCAAAACCTCAAAACCACAAACTAATTACCACTGCTGTTTGCAGTTTTGTTTTGTCATGCCCTATTTGCTTTTTCCTTGCTATGGTAACACAATATTATTTCATAAGTATTTCTGGTACTCGTGGTTTACTGAATTTCACAGTCATGTTTTCATCTTCGTAGTGAACAGATTGCATGTGCAAGAGTAACCTATTATTTGAGACTTCTCAGTTGAGTGAAGTAAATGATTATATAGATGAGTGTTTACAGATTGTGCTGCTGTCCAAATTGTAATTTATACCTTCATATTATTTAACCATTTCTTTGTAACATGTACAGATGTGTACAAGAAAAAAAAACTGAGCACAGTTCATTTTAATAAACTGTTAACAACTAACTGACTGGTCAGTGTACTGGTACAAATGTATATCTTTGAGGTTTGCTGAAGTGGGTGAGTCGAAAATTAATTATTCATGATTTGGTTTCAAGCTCTCTCCTTGCAGTTCACTTTTCTTTCCCACTCCCCACTCCTCCACCCTGCCAGACAGATATGCAAGACATGACTGTTGTATGTTGGTATGGCTGGTTTTGTTGTTATCACTGGTGCCACATTATTTTATGCAACTGAGCTAGACCTGGTGCATCAAGACATATCTTTCACACGTAGGGTAGAAAATATATATCTTCCACTAGGAATGCCGTTCCCGAAATAAACTGGTCGCGACATGACATCAAGATGCTTTTAACAATCTCTTCCAGTGTATTACATAAAATAACGTTTTATGTTCTCTCAAATGGCAACGGAACACTTCTTTGGGTGTAGAAAAGAAAAAAAGAAAACGAATCAGCTAAAAACGATACTGCGAGCTGCGACGTGATGAGGGAGCCGCCTTGGCACCTTCCTCGTCATCGCTTGATTCTTCACCGTCACTAGAGGCCTCATCTTCTAGAACATCAAATCCCTGACATGGCTCATCTTCCTCTTCGCTTTCCTCTTTGCTTTCTTTGGAGAACAGCTCCTTCTTGATCATTTTCCATGTTAGCTTTTTCTTCTCGGCTCCTTTGTCCCAGTTGGGTCTCTCTGGTCCATTGTATTCTTTCTGCTTGAGGTAGACACACTCTGCGATAACTGACATCAGATACGCCACTTGTTCTGTCTCAACCTCCACCCATTCAAACCGTAACTCCTCTGTGAAGTAAATCTCGAAATGAACGCTGTCGCCTTGGGCCTGGGACCAGCGACGAATTTTTTGCCATGGAGCAAAAAATGCTGTTTTTTCTGTCGAGAGAGGCATGTAAAAGATTAGTATTTGGGAAGCAAGGATGGCGCAGTGGCGAGAGCGCTCGCCTCCCCTTAGTGTGGACTGGGTTCGATTTTGCTCCGAGGGTTTTTCTCCGGGTTCTCCGGTTTTCCTCCCGCCACAAAAACCAACGCTCCAAATTTCAATTCGACCAGGATATAGGACCCGCATGAAAACCAGCTAAGACTGATGTGACTTCCTCTCTACATATTGTAATTAGTTAATTTAGTATTTTTTGAACTAAATTGAGAGTTGCATTTAAGCCAAGATTTTGCTACTATGTGAATTCCCTTCTAGCAGAGGCTCTTTTCCTGGTGTTCGCTGAGTGGAGTAAAGAGCGAACACCACGAAAAGAGCCTCTGCTAGAAGGGAACTATGTGAATAGCTTTCTCAGAAATATGTTGAAAGGGTGCGAAAGCTGAGCCAATGATTGAAGAGTATTGTTCAGCTGGAAAGGAAAAGAGTAACATTCGGGAAATTTTAAGAGAACTCCATGGAGGTTGTTGGAACACAAAGCTATCTGTGGTCAACTCCTTTTAACGTATTCTCAAACTCCACTCGAATGTGTTACTGAGCTGTAATCGAATTTTATTTAGGCAGCTTTAAGCGAAATTATATTACTTTCATTTCATAAATAGAAGTCTTGGAAGCTTCGGCAACTTGGATAAATTATGTTGCTAACTTTTTGAAAGAGTAAATATATAATTGGCGCGAAAAGATGCGCGGATGTTTCTCCTTGGACATTATCTGTTCCGAGAAGCGAACAGTTTTTTCGAGAGCAGCGTAACTCGAGGAAGACTGTGAGCTTTGAGGACAAATATCCGAGTTTATTATATGGCTAGCTCCGTGAGCGGGCAAGATGAATCAAATCCTGCGCTGTGATTGGCTACCCGAGCGGGCAAGATGGAGCTATCTTGCCCGCTCGGGACTACCCGCCGTGTCCCGCAAGGAAAATTTCCCCGAAAACCATATGATAAATCCTTTATTGACCAAGCTTGTTCGGTCAAGATCGTTCCTTTTTTGCGAGTTTATGGAGCTTATGGACCTCGACTCCGTCTCGGTCCATAAACACGCGAAAAAAGAACTTGGCCAATATCCAGCCATCTTGGCCTCGCACGTGGTCAATAACCCACACATATTTTCGCGCCAAATGGAGGTTATTATGTTTATTATCCTTCAAATACTTTTCGCGAAACGTGGGGTTTTGAAAACTGGGGAATATCACTCAGCTCGGATATTCTCCAGTTTTAGCTGGGGCATATTCAGTCACGAGACGTGCATGTTTAGACCAATCACACGCGAGCGAAAATGTTTGATGGATTATAAGAAACAGTAGTTATCGACGCTGATGAATCTTCAGTTTATCTCTTTAGTTACTGCCATAACGAACATTAATTCTGTACTTGCCCTTCTAATTCACCGTACAATACCAAGCAAACATACTATACATGATAATGAAAAAAGAGAAAATGATAAATATACAGGAACTGTCTTGATATAACACGAAATTCTTGGAAGTTTCATCGAAATCGGTGTATGACTATCATCAGGGAGAATTTCTATTTTGAGCTTGGACTTACTTGACTTAATCATTAGACCTCTTCTGTTGGCGATCAGGTCCACTTTCATTCCTATTGTCAGTCGCACATCTTTCACTTTGACATCATTCTGTACTGTGCAATCATTTAGAAAAACGTAGCCATAACCATACATCGTCTGACAGAGCTCCACGTATTGCTTGTCGCACGGAAAAGCCGGGTTTCTGTATTCCCTCATGAGGGGAATGTCGTCTGGTTTGGGTTTGAGTCTTCCGAGTCTGATGTCTTCCATACACTGCACGCAAAGCAAACGCATCGCACCCGCGTCTGTCTTGAGGTATTTTTGCTCTCTCGGAACATCGAAAGACCAGCGTTGAATTGAAATCACGTAGCGACAAGGAAGGTATATCATTTCGTTGTTGCCATATTTCTTTGTGGGGTTTTCGATACCGCGAAAGAGTCCGAAAAACGGCAGGCTATTAGCGCAGATTTCCAAAGTTTTGCCGGTTATTTCAAGGAGATCTTCGGCTTTGATTTTCCCGTCCTCAACCTGAACGCGAACTGCCGGCTGTGTGCCTTCGGGAAAGGTCCAAACGCAAATCTTGTCCTTTCTTGGCACTGGTTTCGATTTCGTGGCGGCCATATTGTTTGCTCCTTTTTCTCGAGTATGTGTCGCTCTACATTTCAGTGATGTATTTCTGCTGTGTCGAGACGAAGGAACGATAACGAGATTTTAACCGCAATTAGCGCATCAAAAGATACAGACTAGGGAAACATTTGTCTTTACTACAGATACTTCTGGTGATTGGTGAAATTTTAGAACGAGCTAAATTATAAATTAGGTGACGAATTCTGTTATGTTTTCCCATGAACGTTATAGGGTAATTATACATAACATAATATATATTTTCAACCTCAAACAAGATATGAGAAAAAGATTAAAACAAAACAACAACAACAAAAAAAAATCAGGAAATTTTCAGATTAAAATAAGAAATGCTTTAGTTTTTGACGAAAACATACCCAAAGAAACGGTAGGGTCGTATGGCGGATACAACCAAAGAAAGACATTAAGCTGAATATATGAAAGATCATATATATGATTTGCGGAGAAGAATATGAAGACACGACTGATCATCGCAGTTTTACATACAACTTAAGCAGTTGTGAAATTAAAAGACATTGTTGTCTTAAATTAAATATGGAGTTACTATCTCTCTGAATGAGTTTGAATTCGTTTGAAGCCATTTTCTTTCCTGTTACTCGGCTAGCAGTGGTTAACTAGAGAATGCCATTGAGAAACATTTCAGAAGTCGCTCACACTAGGGCGAGTGATTTGCTGTGTTTGAGACGCGCCCAAGCTTAACACCCTGCAAAAAACCTTGTTTAATTTAGTTCAATTTCTTTGTAATGAAAGTGTTAAACTGATTTTGCTTTTTAACAGAACAAAAAAAACAAAATAAAAACAAAGCCACGCGACATTAATTGACCACCTCTCGTTCAGCTTTTATTATACTTTTTTTTAAAATATTTTTTCGCTTCTCGCTTGTCCAACTTGCCACTGACTAGACAAGCAGTTTTGGAGCCACAAGCAAACTGTTGTACATTATTAAAGACTGGAGCATTTTATACGGGAGTTTAATTTTAATAAGTGGCCATTGGCTATCATCTATTATGCCAAGTCCGAGAAACATGATCGACAAAGAATTACAAATTTTGTTATAAAACTGAGAAAATTACTTCCTTGTGATTGGCTGAGATCAGGCCAATTGCTCGTTAATCATTAATTTGCACTGCAGTGCATATTAACGTGCACGTGTTCGTAGTTTTCTCAGTCATATAATAAATTTGTAGTCATATGAAAGCTCGAGCAATTAAGGATTTACACTACCCATGAAATTTGGAATTTTCAAAGTGCACTCGCCTAAAGGCTCGTGCAATTTAGAGAGAATTTTCAAATATCATTCGTAGTGTCGCATTCATACGATTGCCTATACAAAATTTTTTGTAAAGGTGATCGTACAATGCGAGCGTGCGTAAGGATTTCTACCATAAGTTAGGCGACTGCAATTTGAAAGAATTTTCAAATATCACGAGTAGTGTTAATTGCGCGAGCTTTCATATGATTATTCACTTATAATACAACTGAGAAATTACGAACGCGTGCACATTAATTTACATCGCAGTGCAAATTAAAATTAATTATAAATTTGCATGCTCTCAGCCAATCACAATGAAGTAATTTTGTCAGTCATATTAGAAAGCAAGATATATTACCACTCGCGCTTGGTATGGTTCCGTCACGGAAAAGGTCAGCGATTTTCGTCGGAAAATTGGAATTAAACCCCTAAAAGAGAGTAAGAGACCAACCTTAAAACAGAATGGGCTCGATTACCAGCCTCTTCTCAGGAAAGAAGACCACACTAGGAGAGACCGGCGGACATCTAGCCTAAAAACGGAAATAAGAGCGTTTTTATCATTATTTCTTCAAGTGCACCCTAAAAGATACTTTTGCAGCTAGAAATAGTGGTTTTATTACGAACACCCTAAGCCTTAAGTGAGACTAGAATCCTTGATTTATACCCCTAAACAAGACGATGAGCATCACCGACCTTTTCATATGGGAGTCCCTTCCTTACCAATCCCCCTCCCCCCCCCCCACCCCACCCTATCGAAGTATGGCTACCTCCTACTCGGCTGTATGCACGTCATCTATTACCTCGCTTCTCATACCCAACGCACGTTCGTGGTATTGAAACTGACTCAGACAGACTCTACTGTTTATATTCTGATAAAGCGGCGGAATTCTGATAGGTCAAGCTAGAGGATTTCTTTTTTAGTTGCTTTTCGATTGAAAACAAATTTACAAGCTCCTGATAGGTAAAAACAGATTCCTTAGCCAGAGTATCACTAGGATGTGGAACTGGCAGTAAAATATCGGATATATTCATAAGGGAACTACAAAAAGTCGAAGAAAACGTTTTAAACACAAATTCACAAACAGCAGTACACTGTAACCAAGTGTTTAAAATCGGCATTGGTGCAACACTTTTGGTCAAGGAAAGACGCACACATATTTCACAGATGTAACAATTGCATGAAATTTCTGAAATTTGGGAAATGGCAGGGGAAATTAAGGCAGTTAAGAAAGCGATTATTTTAAGTATGCCGTTCAAAAGTGGTCGCTCAGTCGAGACAGGGTTCTATTACAGTTATTATTCTCAGTTGTTGCCCGTGGCGTTTTTCTCCTTTCCTCTCCCTCTCTGATTACGTCTACTGGACATTGTGTCGCGGCTGCAGTGACTAATTCCCGCCTAAACTTGCAAGTTTCAAAACATACGAAAGCAACACAGAACGCTGAATTTAAGGCCTCTAAAACAAACCATACACAACGGTCGCGTTGTTTTCAAATGCTGTAGATTTTTAATTTATCAAAAGTGGTATAAAAAATAAACCATTATTTATTTTTCACGATAAAATTACACTTCGCTCATCGTTTAACATAACTCTATTGTATTGCCAACCCTTGAATCAGGTCGAACTTCTAGCCATAATAGAAGTAAATTAGGTGATTTCTAGGATTTCAGAATTCGTTACACACCATTTTTCGTGTTATGCTTCACGTACACCCAAATTATACTTCGTTAATTGAAAAATACGAGGGGAGATTTCTTACAGAGATAACGAGTCTGCCAGGTGCAACTGGGACATTGATGTCAGGTTTATTATTCAGACACTTTTCCTTATAGTGAAAATAAACACTGCAGATATGTGGATTTTAATTAACAAAGTGTAATACGCTCACAGTTTGGCCAAATGTATGTTTCAGTTTTGCTATAAGTTTGTTCCTGGAGTCAACGGGAGCCGGTATTATACACAATTTTGAACAACCCTGTGAAGTAAATAAACTGCTTTGATAGCGATAAATACAACAGGTGTTACCAAAAGAGACTTGGGACATGACACGAACACGATGTTTATCGTAATAAAGGGAAAATCATCTTAGATTTTGCGATACACAAACTCCTTCACATTGCATTCTCTACCAGTGAGGGATGCCATGGTTAACACGGTTTTTACCATGATAGTGGTCTGCGATAGACGCAGATGGCTTACATGAAGGTGTCGTGCTGTTAACCACAGTGTAACTGATTCAGCCATAACGGCTGGTGGCATCAGTTCTGCGAAACTTGTTTTAGCTGACAAACCGGTTCTCCTGTGCCCAGTAAACCCAAACTCGTGTCTTTTCTTTGTGTGTCCACGACATTGAAAAGCCCGATAAAAATGGCAGCTAGTCTGGGTATGAATTAAAAACTGTAGTTCTCATTAAAAACTTCGCACGAATTAATTGTTCCCCTAGTGTTTGCGAGATGGTGATCTTCCAAGTTACCAAATCCGGTTCAGAGGTGGAGTTGTGCTGATCCAGGTCATGAAGATCAACTTTTACAAGTCAGGTGTAGGTGCTTTCAAGATGATTTTTTTTTTCGCAAAGATGTGTGATATCTACCTTGCTATAATCAATACAAAGTTAGTATGCTCTATAATAAAAAACAGGAAATTTTGAAAAAAACAAAAAAAAACCCGGCATTTTTATAAACGCTTTTCTTCACATCTGCTTCAAATAAAACAATAGTCTCTAAAGGTGTTAATTAACAGGATCTGGTGTTCGCCACCTTCACGTGGAAATGAAGGAAAGAAAGAACAGCGTCTTATCATCTGAGTCTGTTGATAGAATTCTTTGTCATTATCACTTTCTGTCCCCTAGCGTTCCCCTTAAGCGAACACTCAATTCACTCAGCCTCGGAAAAGTTGGCACCATGGATTTTGTTTAATTATGTTTTGTCTGCCGTATCAATGCATGCGATCTCCCTTGTTAATTAACACAGGGCCTGGTGTTCCTACACCACCAAGATGTGATTTTAATTTTGATTCTTATGATAACTAGTCATGTACAGTGCTTCGGCAACGACACTGTCTCCTCGTAAGAAAAAAATTAATAAAGACAAATTGAAAAGGAAGATGTTCAGACTGATAAACGTGGTAACACTGTCATAGATCCTGCACCCTTGTAAGTCAGTTCTTGTCTGACCAATTATCAAGTATTTTGGCAAGATTTGGCGTTTCCCGTCTGATTAAGTCAATTGCGATTGAACAGTTCTGCGTCTTAATGTCGGATATTGACAAATTTATCCCCATTATTGTTGTCTATTGAGAAATGACTCCCGTTTAAAGCCTGATTGCTTTGAGCATTCTCTCGCAACCCGAAAACAATTAACACTATTTATCTACTGATAGAGATATATCGCCGAACAAGATAATTCCCATGTTACTTCCATTTTTACGGGAATTAAAATGCCTAATATCTAAATCCTCAGCGTTGTGAAATATTGTTTCATTGCAGTGATTCTGATATGTGGCAGAGAAAAAATCGTCGAAAACTCAGAGTATAACAGCGAAAAAATGAGAAAACAACGATAATGCATATTCATTAGAGGTCAAAGATTTTCTTTTTCAAATATTTATTTATATTTTTCAGTTGGTGAAATCAGTAATTAACATATACCTTTTGATACGGGTAGAATATCGCAACATTTGACATAACTCTTGGGGTGTTTGACAGAAGTTTGAAGTAAACCTTACTTTTAATAACGAAATACTCCTCACAAATTGTCAAGCTGTTTGTCAGTATATTCGTAAAGCGAAACAGAACCAAAATTACCTCATAAACACTTAAAATTGTTTATGATATTTTTGTTTTTCATCTTACGAAGTTTAATAATTATGAGAATGTTTTATTTTATCCGTCAATTGTATAAACCCTCTTCTCCTGGAAAAATCGTATATGCAAATAATACTTTTTATGTTATGGTTAAACGAAAGAATTTCCAGCCGCCATCACTGCTAATTGTTTGCTTCAAAATTATACGGTATCACGAGAAATCTGTTGTTTGAGCATTTCAACTCTGTTAAATCTATCCCCAGAGATTAATTTCGCCACGTACATCAAGGTAATCTCGAATACTTCAGACCAAACATTCGGCTTATCAAAATCCCTGCTAATCCAGTATTTCCACACTTGACCATAAAAATACCCACGCGAATTCTGTTACGACAAATTTACTCCGAATTTTTCTCTTAGCTGCTCGAAGTCTTTTCAAAGTTAATTGTTTTCTGTTGTTTATGTTTCTAGTGAAGACTTCCCGCATTTCGGCTTTTAATTTCAGGGTGTTGATGTTGGCAGATGTTTCAATCTTCATTTTGTGCGCGGGCGAGAAAGAACCACTTCTCAAATAAAACTTAAGCACTGATGAACTTGTTGGTCAAAAGTGGGTAGAAAAACCGCCGCGGAACTTTCAAATCTTCCTTGGCGCCAGTACTGACAGTATTTACCACATCAATATTAACGTTGGTAACATTTTTCGCGTAATTATTCGCCTATCAGACTGCAAAGCTCATTTAGTTGTCATTGAAAATCGGTGTCTCGCAGATTGGGCTAAAAAGTGCCTCGAAGCACGAACTTTTAATAGGCCAAATTAAAAAAGCGTTAAAAGAGTTCTTTTTATCGGAAAGAAAACACGACTGCATCGCAGGCGTTATTCATAAGATAGGCGTTTTACTGACGCGAAATATATCTCATTGTTGGGTGATGTTGCAGTATTTATGTTTTCTCATATCTTAGTTCTCATGTTTGCGCGATAGCGACATTCGATTATCAATGTCATTAATGATTAACGCAGCACCTTTGGTGCGATCAGGAATCGTTTGTATTCCGTCACCACGACAAACTCACTCTGTTCAGAAGTGGTGGAGTTGTTTTATGCAAATGAGTTGGCGACCAATAGCGTGCTGCGACTTATTCAGCACAATGTGAATTTAAATTCAACATTTTCCAGAGCTTAGCTGATCCAGCGAGTGCCGGCTATCATTGGGGGCGGGAAATCGCGAGTTCGCGAACAGAGTGTTATAGAACACAAGGAAATGGGAAACAAAAGCACGAAATCCAGCTCAAAAAAGAACAAACTCACACCTGATGAAATCCAAGAGCTACGTTTATCTACCGAATTTACTGAGGACGAGCTACACACATGGAATAAAGCTTTCCGGGAGAAATGCCCCAATGGTAAAATGTCCGAAAAGAAATTCTCGGAGATCTACAAGAACCACTACTCCACTGGCGATGCTAGCGTTTTCGCTGGGCATGTTTTTCGCACATTTGATAAAAACAACGATGGTACAATAGATTTTCACGAGTTCATTCAAGGTTTGTCTATTATATCTCGAGGGACGCAAGAACAGAAACTTCGTTGGGCGTTCGAGATGTACGACTCCGATGGCAGTGGCTCGGTGTCGCGGCGCGAAATGTTGGAGATAGTACGCGGGATTTTTCGCCTGGCTGGCGACCGAGTAAATCTCCCGAGAGATGAGAACACGCCAGAGAAGTTTACTAACAAGCTGTTTGCAAAGCTTGACCGAGACAATGATGGTACAATTACGCAGAATGAATTTGTTCGTGGCATTCAGTGTTATCCCTCTCTTATGCGGTTATTGGATCCAGCCGGCGCGAAGTAAACTAAACTAATAGATTGCGATGCAATGTTTACACTCTCAATATTACGCTGCGTTCGAATTTACGGTGGAACAGTTTCGCCAAGGTAGCATATACATTCATGGTACTCTGTAAAAGCGGCATGTCTCGTTTACCAATTGTAACGTTTTTTTTTTTGAAGCACGGAGACGGTTTGTAGCGAAGGTCAAAAGGAGTTACTGATACACCATTCGGCAATATTTCATTTGCGCAAATTTAGGTTTTTGATGTGTTGAATTCACGCGATAAGGGTGGCGTTTTACGAAAGTGTTTCGTCCATAGATAAAAAGACTAAACGAGCCAGCCGACTATGTAGTTATCATATCAAAGTAGGACACATTTTTAACTTAAAATCAACCAGACTCCGGTGGATTTTTTCGAACGTCCGTAACAAATAATTTACGGTGGATAAATTTATGCGTCTCGATTCAACTCATAAATGGAAGCCCTTGGTGTCCACATTGTCTGAGATGTGTTTAATATTTTAGTTGTTTTACGTCGGCCTTTACGATCAAATCAACGCTTTTGAACTCGGTCTTTTGATCCTTAATATGCACAGTAAAACCTTAGCATTCGACTGAATCGTATGGGAGGACTGACTCATTACAACAGCCTGTGATTATTGAAAACTTGCCTGAAGCGTTTGATCAAATCTTTTAAAATATTAAACAACAGAATTGTATTTAAATCTTATGCGGTTAAACCAACTGTCCCTAGAAAATACGAGAACTGCTTTTTCGGAGCCTTCTGTTGGGAAATAAAAAAATTATTCAGCACGACAACAATGATTTTTGTAATTGATATAGAATACTGGATTTTGTTTTGAGAAGGGTTTGACCTAATAACTAGTTTTTGTCTTTTTGATTGGAGGGGAGTGCGAGAGAAAAACGAGGCACTTCCTTTCTGGCGAATGTAAATATTTTAACTTTTGTTTTATTTATGAGTTCACAGCTGTGTGTCAGGGAATGGTAATTTTGGATTTTTGAGAGCTTTGTTCTTTATGAAATGTAGGGTGGACTGTAAATAAGCCGACAAACGAAGCGGCAAATTTGTGGTGTCACGCCGTTGAAAATTTACGGGCAATTGTCTTGAACAAACAAATTCCAAAAAAACATTAGAAATTCAAATTTGCCTCCGAGATTTGAAAAAAGTGTGTTTTTCGACTTATACTTCGTTTCGTCCAAATCGATATTCCAATTTACCGGAGGGCAGAGCTTTCCATTATAACATGTCATGTCACTCTTTTGAGAATATTTATTACATGTAATTATTAAATGGACGAGACTTTGCCGAGACAATTTTATTGAAGTTCATGGCCAGCGATCGTTGTAATAATAATTAAATGGCTAGCTAGAAATTATAACGTTGAAGCTAATCAGCTTTTTAGGAGTTCTAATTACTGTTAAGGTTCATGCCGAAGCTGAAGTTCTCTCTGTTTTGCCTAGTATATTAGTGATTGAAAATTTATCAAACCAAGCTTCTTAGCAACGACTTAGTAGACAGTTTTTTTGCTGATTTTCTATGCTATCTTTCGTATTTAACGCTTTTTGACGGTTTAAAGCGAGTAAATGTTGAACAGATCTACTTGTTTTTAAGCTATAGAGCTTATTTCGTTGCAAACTTTAATTTGGAGTTGAACTTTCTTTATAAACTGTTAAATGACTTGTAAGTTTAGTAATAAAGAAATTAAACTTTGTACTTCAGCATTTTTTTTCTGTCGTTTTACCCGTTGTAGGAAATTTTCAACGAATTTGTATCCCTGCAAAATGAAAAGGAAGTGTGAATTAAAATTCATTATCCGCTAGCAAAGCTGAGTTGTAACCAGTCGCTAGTTACCCGAGTTATCCGAGGGCGTCTGGAGCGAGGTCATATTACGAGGCCCGAAGAAGGTTCTGGGAAGAGACGCAAACATGGTGGGAAACGCATTGCACGTGAATGTCAGGTAACGTACATTTTGACGACAAAAATTTGACCGTCTGCGACCAAACAAGGAAAAAAAAATGAACAAGAGATAGATAAGCTTAATGGACCACTTTAACCTTGTCGATACCACGCATGCAATATCAACAATTTTTCGTATTTGTCAGATAAACAAAAAAACACCTTCTTAGATCGGTTTATCATACCAAATTTCGAATAAAAAATGCGCAGTTTCATAAAACTCCGTTGCGAACTCGTGAAAATTTTACAAAGGAATGCAATCGAACCCGGGCCACATTGGTGGGAGGCGAGAGCTCTCACCACTGCGCCATCCCTGCTCCCCGAGGACGGTTGTGCTTGGACCTAACAGTGTCTTTGCTGCGCTCCAAAAAGAATCACTTAAAAACCAGTTGACTGTTATGCTTCTGTCGAATTTCCAATGTTTGAGACATTGAGATTCAAGGGAAAAAAATAACTGTTTCCCCACACAGGTAACATTTGGCTGATAAAAATTCTACTGCAACTCAGTTTATGACTTCCACTTTCTCATTGAACTAAAAGGAGAGTAACAGCATACTTTTAGGACAGGATAACATACAAGACAGGGCAGAAATAGAGAAAACATTCCCAAAATACCCCACCTGGTTACACACTCAGTCCCAGGCCATTCGCACGTGCAGGGCTCGTCGGCCCAGTTTTTCTCGACGTTTCTGTCCTTTGTACAATGATAAAATACAGCTTTCACACAGCACATGCAAGAACAACATTCTAAAAGTCTTGTTCTGTCAGCTGCAGGTTTCATCGGCAAATCAATGCGGACATCGTTTCCATGGAATTCCCCTTCTTCTGCATTTGTTGTACTCGCAGACCTGGTTTGAGCGATGATTCCATTCCCCAGGTTAATAATGGTCTCTGTATTGCTTGACACAGCTTGATATCGTCCCTTCCCTGGATAGTTATTCCCCAGATAAGCAAAGTAGGAGAGCTGAGGCTGGTTTGTGGTCGGGTTTTGTTCTGCTATCAAGTCTGTAACATAGACTCTTTCTTTGTCCCAAGCGCACTTCCACTCATAGGGGTTCGTTTCTCGGCTCTGCTTCGTCGGCTTCTTATTGGGGGTAGATTTGCATCTTCGGAGCGATTCTTTTCCCTTGTTTTTCTTGCGTTGTTCTCTTTTTGCCTTTGCGCCGTGGCTGCTATGATGACATACGAGAGGTCTTTCCACATCAAAACTTGCAGGAATTTCAGATAATGAAGATGATCTCCGGACATTCATGGTACCCAACATTCCGTCTGTGTGTATCACTAAAAAAGAAAACATTACGTGAGTATTTACCAATTTAGCCCGTTCGTCAAGACGAAAAGATGGGTAGATCGGTTTTAAGACAAAACGTTTTTTTTCCCAGGAGGACTCCCATATAAAAAGGACAGGGGTGCTTGTCGGAAATAGTGAAAAGAACCCCTTTTGTGGGCGTGGCTTGAATTTTTTTCACCCCGAAGAGGTACCAACTTTAAAGCGACACATTATCTCTTGTCATATTTCTTTTCGGCTCAACACCCTAAAGGGAGGCGCGGTGGCCTCGTGGTTAGTGCGCTCGTCTCCGGATCGAGCGGTCCGGGCTCGAGCCCTGGCCAGGGACATTGTGTTGTGTTCTTGGGCAAGACACTTTACTCTCACAGAGCCTCTCTCCACCCGTGTGTATAAATGGGTACCGGCGAACTTAATGCTGGGGGTAACCCTGCGATGGACTAGCATCCCATCCAGGGGGGAGTAGAAATACTCCTAGTCGCTTCATGCTACAGAAACCGGGATAAGCTCCGGCCTGATGGGCCACTTGGCTCGTATGCAGACTTTACCTTACCTACCTACCAACACCCTAAAAGGTACCTCAAAAGATCCCGCTGTGGAACTTTTGAGGCTGAACACCCTGAGAGGTACTAACACCGCTTTGTGACCCCTAAAATGTACGCAAAGCACCCCGTCCTTTTTTTATATGAGAGTCCCCACCCCCAGATATTTCAAGAGGTTAAAATGTCTAATATCTGGCCATAGAGGAAAAAAACAAAAAGAAAACAGGAATGCCGTTGTATACTGGACGGTATTATACACAAACTTCACATCTACGCTGCGATATTATTTTCTCCATTGTATTTTCCATGTCATGCCATAAAGAGGATATTACATGGTATTGCGAAGATATGAATTTTATTTTCGAGTGGCAAAAACAATATTTTACGAAGGAGAAGAGCGAGTGAGTAAAGAATTGTTTTGTAACGCGAGGAAATAAAATTCATATCTTCAAGCCACCGTGTAATTTTGTTTTTATCATACAAACAAACCAGGAACATATCCCATATGTTCCTGGTCAAACCAACTGCTGGCGTAAACAACAGTGAAAAAGCGGGAAATGACGTCATCAATATCTTCACTTGTGAGGCCGAGGATATGGAAAATACGGCACTCGCGCCCGGATGTAGTTTCGATAAATTTTACGAGTGTTGTACAACGATTATCAGTTGAGTAAGACGCGACGAAAGTTTGGTGACTAGGTTTTAGCGTTCAACTTGTGTTGTTGTTACTGGCAACTTGCTGTGTTTCCAGTGGCAACTTGTCGGCACGACGTCATTGATAGCAAAGCGCGCGAAATTGCAGGCGACGATATTGTTACCATTGGAAACGAGATAAGTTGCCAGTGGCAACACCGAAGTCCAAAACTCCGTCTCCAAAGCTCGTTCGCGTCTTCGTGATATTTTCCCGTAAAATATTCGTGTCTATATAATAACAACAACAAAAAAAATGGTTATGCTTTCTCGTGGCACTCCGTGGAATTTCTCGATATGCGCCCTCGCCTAAAGGCGAGGAAATAAGTGCATGACAAGTGGGGTATTCCACGGTACACCACTCGAAAGCATCGCACAATTGTTATTTAGAGCGGTATGGATAAATTGAAAATTAACCCATTCAGTTTTTTAGTGGATGAATAATACCCCACTTAATCAGTTTATGATAAAATAATAATATTTATCGAATTGGATCCCATCAGCGGCAAAGTAGGTATGATTTTCTGTGTAGCAATAGCATGGACTGGCATAACTTGTAGAAAACGCCCCTTAATTTTCTAATCTCAATAACTCAAACGACAAACTTGGTGAGCCTATTTTTCTCATTGAGTAATCATTCGCATACACGTTTTAACATTTTGTCATCCAAAAATACTTGGGAAGAGATACAGAGTCCCTTGAATTATCAGAAATGTTAGGTGCAGCGTTAAAAACTGAGGCCATATGTATATGATACGCGACGAGCCGTTCAGACATGTTCCGATTTTTGCATGTTGGGTTCGGATGGCACGACATCCGTAAAATAGTTGATAAATCATCAACTCCAGTCCCTCTCTAGTAAATCTAAATTCAAAAACTACAGGAGGACCCAGGAGCTAATGAATTTCAGGGCTCGAAGGATTACTGGAAAAACAAAACATTGCTGCCGATGTCAATACCGGCAAAAATGTATACATGCGAATTCTTGAAGGGCTGGCTAACAAGATTACATAACTGTTAAAAAATTGACGAAAGACAAATGAAAACTTACCAAGGAAACTTTCCACGAGCTCTTTGCCCAGTGAGCAAAGAGTTGTTGCAGAGAAAACCCCAGTAAAACAAACTTAGTTTGAGCGAGCTACAAAGCAATCATGTCTTGCAGATTAATTTTGTAGACTATAACATTGTATTTTTTTTTTAGACTATTTTGAATTGACGTACTTAAATTTACTCACTTGCGTCATCGTATTTCTCTCGTCTAAAAGAAGACCCTTCAATTTGCATTCTAGGTTTTGGCATCAAAATAATGTTTTTTTGTCGAAATATACCGGAAGGCTATGTTTTTCTGTTCTGTTTTGACCTACCGTAACTATTTTTTTGTCTGGTTAGGCTTTTCTTAGCATTTTCTAATCCTTTGAGCCGTACGTTAGTGTTGTAAATATGATGTCACAATAATATAGATGTTTAGATAGGGGATTTCCCTAATTATTGTTTAATTTTCAGTCTGCTGCGAATTACGTTACGTCTCAGCCACATGTCGTAACTCATAGATAGTTCTGACTCGTGTAACAAAAACAACGAAAACAACATCAACAACCCTAGAACTAAACTGAAGGTAACTATTACGAAGTATGGACATGTATAGGGAAGTAGAGTGGTGTAGACCGGAGTGACACCGGCCTTAAGCGAGTCCATATCGATTTGGTTATGAAAACAAAGTTAGTCTGATATCGGATGTAATAAAGACTAAGAACTGAATATTTCCACCATCTCTAAAGGATGTCATTGGTTTTGTGAAAAGCTTTTATGTAGCTCCAGTCATTGACGTCCCCGTTCTAGCGAGCCACTGTCATTCCCGTCCTGGCCTTCCCATCCTCACATCGTAAAGTGGTACCTGATGCTACGCACAGTGATGCAGAGAACATATGTGTCAAGCGTTTAAATTTCAAAACAAATATTTTTCAATAAAACTAAAACTCTGTAACTCTTTTTTGTATCATTGTGGTTATTCATTATCCAGTAACCACAGGTCCTCTCAGAGGGCTTTTGTGTAAATAGATTTCTTTTTAGTGCTTATCACAAAACATCAATCTCTCAAAGTGTGTCATAATTTTCTTTTATTTCTATTAGTACCTTTTTCTTGGCCGGAAAAAAGGTAAACGGTTAAATGAAATGATTTGATTCAATGCACGGTCCAACCAAGAGCAAAAGTTTACAAGATTGCAAAAATTAAATTTAATTTATCCTTGTTTCTCCTACGATTTTTTGATAGGTTGCTGTAAATTATGACATTAATTTTAATATCATGGGTAACCTTGGCTGGCGCGACTGAAATTTAAATTGACCAATCAGGATTCAGCAGGCGGGAAAAACTTTACTGTCCTGAAGTCAATGTAAGTTAACAGGCGAAGGCATTGAAATCGGGCAACTTTTCTCACTGGAGTTTGCATTAAATACTCACGAAAATGGATTTAAAACCATATCAGATTGTAAAAAGTGAAAATATGAAACATTTTGTGTCCTCAAGCTTCTAATTTGGCGACAAAGATGGGTCGCCGGCCTCCGGCATGGCAACTTGCTAGTAGTTGAGTGTCGCCAGGTAGGACAATAATTGTCTTATTTTGAACGAAATATGCTGTTCCCCGCCAAATGAAACCCAGAATTCTCAAGTTAACTATTAGAAGGGCCAAATCAACTTAAGCATTGTCTTTATTTTTGTTAGCTGCGAAGAAAAAAGGCTCTTATCGTGTCGTTTAGGTAGGACAGCTCAGTTTTGACTGGCGCTTGTACTGCGGGCGCAGCCGCCGTATGCAAGGTAAGTGTGCATCACTAAAGCTTGCAAAAGGGGATGACTCAAAAATCATTCGTTCATTTTAGTATTTTATTCATGAACAAGGAAATAGAGATTAGTTCCCAGTTTACACGAATTTGGTCTCATTTAATATATTCTTTGTTTTCTCAGTTCTGAACTGAGAAACATTCGACGAAGCCAAACATTGGGCTTGGCCCCACTCAGAAACTTGGTTCCATTCCTGATGTCTCGTCCCTTACGGCCTTGAACTTAATTTTCCGGAAACTATATGCTTCTTAAACGATATTATCCCATTGGCAAATGTTAAGCAAGCAGCTGTTCTAGACCATAGTTACTAGAGGGAAATGGTTGGGAAGCCTGGCAAAGTTCTTTGTTGTATGTTCTTGTTGGCTATTTTGGGGGTTGACCTGGCAAAATACAAAAGGTGATTATGTGTGCTCATACAACTAACCAATAGAAGCATTGTGATTATGTAATTCATGCATTGTCAGTGGGCATAAAACAAAAGATGTGCAGGGTCAAGGGTTTTCCAACATAAATCTTAGCCTGTTTTTTCCCTTCTTTGACGTTTACTGGCCTTCCTAACCATTTCCCTCTATGAACTATATATGTTTAGACCAATAATAATACCATAGTAAGTGTACACTCACCATAGTAAGTGTCACGTGATGCTTGCAACCCATGAGAAACAGAAACACAGACAACAATAAATGTGGGGAAAGGGGTTGAGAATGAAGTGCTCCAACAGGCCAGTGTCACTAACAGAATACTAGTCTAGCTTGGTAAGATGGGAGGGGTCAAAACCCCCCTCACCTCCTTTCTCTCTAGGGGTGCAGGTCACGATCCCCTAAGAGAGATGCTACTCCTCTTGAGGACTGCAGATCACAATACCCTGCAAGAGTTCCTTACTCCTCTTTAGGGCTGCCGATCACAATACCCTAAAAGAGGTCCTTACTCCTCTCCAGGGCTGCAGGTCACAATATCCTAAAAGAGGTGCTACTCCTCTTGAGGGTTTCAGGTCACAATACCCTGCAAGAGTTCCTTACTCCTCTTTAGGGCTGCCGATCACAATACCCTAAAAGAGGTCCTTACTCCTCTCCAGGGCTGCAGGTCACAATACCCTGCGAGAGGTCCTTAATCCTCCTCAGGGCTGCAGGTCACAATACCCTGAAAGAGGTCCTTATTCAGGAAAGATAGCTAAGACTCGTGGTTACCACGGCAACCAATCCATTCTGTGAGTCTATGGGGCAAAGAGTGACTTGTATGGGAGCACATCATCCCCACAAATACACGAAGTGTACTCCCCATAGATGAAACAAACCCAGCCCAAAATATGTTTAGTTAAATGTAAAAATAATCAGTAGTCACCACTGGGATTTGAACTCCCAATGTCTAGCTTACCGAACCAGCGCTTATCACACTGAACTACTTGTACTAGAAAGCAGGCAAGGTGTTTGCCTGCTAAAGCGATGGAATGAATAAACACTAGGCTTATGTTCAATGTACTAGGAGTTGATTGACAGTGAAATAAAAACTACCCTGATTGGCTCAGCCCGCAGATTGCACTATGGACGCACATGATCAGAATTGAACTTTGGCCTGTGAAACCCTACCCAATGTTACTGCATGTCACGCAATCCACACGTAATTCTCACGGTTGTCCCATTAACTACAATTTATGAATACATAAACTGGTCTTTTATTTTTTCCAGATTTTCTTTCATAACGTTCGTTCATGTACGATCAGAAAATGCTCAAACGACGTTTGCGTAACAACCTATGGATGTTGAAAATAATCCTTTTGTATTAAAACCTAAAGAAACAAACCTTGTATTTGAATAAACCGAAACACTGCACACAATGCATTAGTATTTAAATTATGTGAATTGGTGAAAGTTACTAGCTTGCTAGGTTATTTTTCAAATAAAACAAAAAAACACATCAGTCTATGACTTTTTAGTTAAGTTAAAAGGAAACTTCCAACACTCTTTAATGATAGGATAACACACCAGGCAGGGCAGAAATAGAGAAAACATTCCCAGAATGCTCCATCGAGCACCACAATCGGTCCCAGTCTCGCAAGAGCAAGGCTGGTCGGCCCAGTTTCTCTCGAAGTCTCTGTTCTTTGTACAGTGATAAAATACAGCTTTCACGCAGCACATGCAAGAACAGCACTCTAAAAGTCTTTCTGTGTCAGTTTTTATCGTAACGCTTTTGCGGACTTCGTTTCCATGAATTACCCGCTCGACTGAATTTGTCACAGACGGTGACCTGTTTTGAGCGATGATTCCATTACCCAGGTTAATAATGGCCTCTGCATTGCTTGACACGGCTTGATATCGCCCCTGCCCTGGATAGTTATTCCCCAGATAAGCAAAGTAGGAGAGCTGGGGCTGGTTTGTGATCGGTTTTTGTTCTGCTATCAAGTCTGTAACATAGCCTCTTTCTTTGTCCCAAGCGCACTTCAACGCATCTGAGTTCGTTTCTCGGCTCTGTTTCGACAACTTCTTCTCGGGGGAAGATTTGCATCTTCGGAGCGATTCTTTTTTCTTGTTTTTCTTGCGTTGCTCGTTCTTCACCCGTGCGCCGTCGTCGTTAGGTTGAAATACGAGAGTTCGTGCCACATCAGCAGTCGAATTCAGCGGTGACTCGAGAATTCCTGATAATGAAGATGACTTCCTGACGGCCGTATGCATTATACCTCTGGATCGCTACAAATAAGAAAATACCAAGAGAAATCGGAAGGTCGAGGTAAACCAGGGAGCCTAATCATTTGAAGTAGCTAGAATGTGTCACAGCGTGCGGTGACCGGCTAGTGAAAGAACTGAACCCATTTCTTTTTGGTGGAATTATACTACTACACCATATTCACTGATGTTAAAATAATGATAAGCTATAATTATCTCAAACGAATGCCAATCAATCTCGAACAATTAAGATGTGAATATCTGCATGACATTGCATTCTACCTTAACAACTGTATATCCTCCACAACACCCTTAATTTTAGTCTGTAAGGTTCACAACTCATCAAAAAGCTCAGTGACCCCAGTTTTCCCATTATTCTAAATACTTGCCGCAGTGTTTTAACATTTACATGTACCCTGCATAATGTTAAACATCTAACGACGTTCCACAGTTCGATTGGCTCCGCAATTGGGCTACAACAAAAAACAAAACCATCGTTGCTAATTTTAGTGGCTGTACAAAACACTCGTGTACCAAACACTCGAAAGGTCGGTTTAACAATATTGCGACATAATTTTCCAAAACTTATCAAAAAAGGGCAGAAAACTTACCAAGTATCTTTTCAACAAACTCTTTGCTCGGTTAGTGAACAACTGTTGGAAATAATTCAATGTTATGATGTTTTTGCTGGAAATTCAACAAAACGAAACAAATGCTAGTTTGTAATTTACAAAGTCAAAGTGAAAGTGTTTCAAATTACTAGTAGCTTGTCTTTATAGACTATAGCATTATTTATTTTAACCTACTTTGCATTGACGTGCGTGTGACAATCGTGAATACACTTGCGTCATTGTAAATTCTAATAAACTGCGCAATTTTTATTCTCGTTTTTCCGCCTTTTCAGAGAGGAACACCCGATATGTATGCTTTGCTGATTATATTTTGACAAGAAATTACCTTTTGTAACCTAGCTTTTCATTTTTCTGTTCGGCCAGGTTTTTTCAAGCTCAATGAAGCGAAAGACAGCCAATACAAAGCCATTATCAAAACATTACTTAGACGTTTTGAAAGATATTTTAAATACACATGTGGTTTTACTCTAATGTAATGATTTATACCTTTTACATCATTTAGTGGATACATGACGTGAGTTATAATCCATTTTACGGATATTTGCTTTTCCAAAACATCGTAATTTTTTAAAAAAGAAGTTTTGCTTGCCAGAAAAATTCGAGAATTAAGTAACTGAACGAGCAATTAGAACGAGCGAAGAGAAAGTTAAAGTTCTTGGGTGGTACGAAGCTAAATATTATGAGGTGGGGAGATATTTTGGAATTTTTACGTTTTATATTAAGATAGAGTTCATACTGGCCCTATGACATGTTGTGACCCCGAGCCAAATATTGTAACCTGTCTAATCTATTTTGGATAAATGTTCCCACTATTTCAAGGTTGAAGCGATGGGAGATAAGCGAAAGTGAATGGGGGGAGGGGGGAGGGGAAGGGTACAAGTAATAAAAAAACCTCTGAGAGTACTAGTCAGACCTGCCGAGGAACCGAGCCTGAAAAATATCGTCTTCCTAAGGGGTGATTGCAGGGCGATGGGAGGGAGTGGTGATAAATATTCCAGTTTGTATTTCTAAGTCAGACTTGCCGACAAATTGAGCCGGTAGCACGAATTGAGTAGGACCTCTGTATCCCAGTTCTGCCATTAACTGTATTTGAACTCGATTCAGACACAGACCCAAACTTTAATATTTGTCGTGTTTGGAGAAGATGTCCAGCAAGACTATAATTAGACCACCTACGTTAGCTTCGATCTATTAATATTGAAGTGCCCAATTACTTTTTCTGCTTTCTCCATCCTAATTTCTTGTAAGATCTTTACCGCTACCCTCTAGTCAGTTCGATTAACTTACAAACTGATCGTTTTGCTGAGATGAAATGCCGTGAAGAACTTGTAAACAACAGATCGTGTCTGAATGTTTATTTTAATTTCTATTTGATTACTCAGCTGATAAGTAAGTGTTAAATTCTATCAAGGACGCATATTAAACGGTATATGAAACATATTTATATCTGCATCTTATTTATGTTCTGCTAATTTTGTACTGAAGTCAACGCTACTGAATCATATTCGATCGTGATCATGTTCGATTCTTGTTCGTATTCATAAACTGTTTTATATTAAAGTAAATTTTAAAACCACCATTTTCTTGGTCCGAATGAAAAAAAACTCAGCCAGTCACGTGGTCGTGTTAACGGGATAACGTACGACTGCTACTAATATATAATACTTATTTACAAAAACGCATGCAAATATTATGGATCGATTATATTTTCACCTACACCAACTGCACACACACAAAAAAACCCTTTCAAGATATTCTGCTTTCAACGTTGAGCACGGCAACAGTTGCCTGGGGGTTACTTTGCTGTTACTCCGGAAATTTACAAAGTTACACTTTGTTGAAAGTTATCTCATTGTCAGTCGGTTAAGTCCACGCACGATCCGCTCGTGTAATTTGTGGAGATCTGTACGTTTTTGAACAAACAAAAGTCAGCCGTTGTACTAGTAATGCGTGTTACAATTTTATTTGTTTTAACATCAGTATTTTTGTGTGTAGTCAGAGGTAAAAACGCCGGGCAGATAATAACTTTATTTCACGGTAGGCTTGCACTTTTTCCGCCATGGCTGCCTCCGCTCGATTTTAATTTCGCGAAACTAGACGGTTTCAATGGGGAAAACCACTGACCGTAAAACCAGCCAAAAATTTAGCCGTTAAATGTAAAAAGCCAAAATATTTACCGTTGGCCACCACCTCATCGAGACCCTCAAATAATCTTGCAACTGTCTTTTTCATCAATTGATGCATCGTCCGGGTTTTCTGAATTTCAATGACAAAAATCGTCACTAAAGTCGAGGTGAGAGCGCTGCAACAAAATGTCCGCTTCTGTCCTATCATGGTTATCTGTGACGAACGACGCATTTAACACCGATCAGAAAACCTACTGTAGTCACAATATCATTTCATTCTCTGACGAAAAATCTGCTTCTGAACTGCAGCCTGAACTTCTATATCGCTAGTTCACGTCTGGAATCCATGGACATTGATGATGGCTCGTCATTTGGTGAATACTTTATGCTTGGCACGTGAGCGTCCTTCTGTTGATTTCTGTGTTTCATCTTTCTCACGCAGTCGTCACACTTGAAGTAAGCCTCAAACGGAAGATAACACAATAGGCAAGGCATGAAGACGGACATGAGCCCCATCACACCCCACCGGGCAAGACACCCGCCCACTGGTCCCTCACACGAGCACGGGTTCTCCTCCATTGACCCCTCATCCTTAGTGTCTTTGGTACAGTGGTAGAACAGTCCCTTGACGCAGCACATGCAGGTGCAGCAGTCCAACAGGTCCATGAAGTCCCCCCGTCTTTCACGTTCTTCAAAGGCTTCAAATTCTTGGCAAATAACGTTGGTTGCGTACGGAGACACAATGGAGGTGCTGGTCAGGATAACAGGCCGATCTGCCAAAATATCGTGAGCGGAAGGAAGCCTGTTCCTCCTGGGTACCCTCTGGGAACCTTTGGCTGTTGGGGTAAGCCTGCCCAAGTAAGCAAAATAACAAAGGGGCGCTGGTGGTTCCCTGTTAGAAAGACTCCCCAGACTTCGCCTGCCTCCAGCTCTAACATGCCCTGTACTTCTCCTCCCTGGGGCAATAACAATAGAGCTGTTACCAGGCTGGCAACCGTTCGCTTGTCTGGACGGCTCTTCCTCGCCGCCTCGCACTAAGCTTTCGGGCGTTGATTTGGAGCGTGCAACTTTCTGCCTCGGCGAAAGGTTGACATTGTTGTTTTCCTGTTTATGGTTGCTGGGCTGAGCACCTTGTTGTGTTGTTCGAGTGGCTGGTTTATTGGCTTTCTTCCCTGTTGTCTTGGTATCCTGGACTTGTTTTAAAGTGCAGTAGTCGCCACCGCCCGAATTAGGAATATCTACTTGGTATGAACACGATGGCTGCTCGTTTTGATACATATTTCGTCTGTTCTTCTAAGCCTTCATTTCCTAAAGATGAAAAACAATGAGAATAATCAAAGCTTAAAGCTTAGTCAATATGACTCAAGACTGATCTGGTATCTAAAAAGCGAAGACCGAAGACCAAAGACCAAAGACCCCTCATGATCGAAAACGAAGATCTCCTAGAAAACGCCGAAGACCTCGAAAAGGAAGATCACCTAGAAAACCGCAAGACCTCGAAAACGAAGATTCGTTTCGAGGTCTTCGTTTTCTAGGGGGTCTTCGTTTTCGAGGTCTTCGTTTTCTAGAGAACCTTCGTTTTTGAGGTCTTTGTTTTCTAGAGAACCTTCGTTTTCGAGATCCTCATTTTTCAAGGGGGTCTTCGTTTTCGAGGTCTTCATTTTTCGAAGGTGTCTTCGTTTACGGTGGATCTTCGGTCTTTGGTCTTCGCTTTCTAGACATCTCAAGACAGATATTACTCTCAGCCGCCATGTAATCATTGATGTATATTTCTTGCATATAAGAAACATTTTTAACTTCTACTCAATGTTAAAATCGATCCCCATCAGTTTTTTTAAAGGAAATGAAATGGAAACTTACTACAGAGGGAGCATTTTAGTGAGGATGAATAAAAACAATATGTGCAAATGTCTCTATTGATAAGAGACACATTTGTGACACTCGCTCACGCAAGCCAGCCTCTTAAAAATTAGGTGCATTAATCTTATTAATAAATGGCTTTAATCTTAGCTTTTGTATGAAGTACCATGTAATTTCCCACCAGCCAGGAGGGCAACTGACTCGATCAAACACGAGTCTTACTTGAATAAAAATTGGTTGTAGCTAGGAAAATGCTTAATTTCGCATTTGTTTTTATTAAATAGCAACGCGTAAATTAGGAACGTTTGTGAGCTTCGATAATATCGCTCTTTTATGTGACTTTCTGTAGATATCACTTTTAGGCAATCGAGTTCAGTTGATCTCGGCGAGTTTTGTAGCTCCTAGCCGCGAAAAAGCGAAAAACACCCCCCAAAAGTATTATTTTCTTCTTCGATGAACTAAATCTAACGACAGCGGTACATCGATGAAAGTCGCGTGTATTCTGCACCTGCTGTTCTTTGCGATTAAACATTTCAGTCCAAATAAAAAATAACTAATGTATTCCTTACCTTCAATAAATGTTTCATCCAAGGCATCTTTTACATAAAATATCGAACAATTTAAGAAAATCCATCGTCTTATTTCTTCAACTGTTAACGAAAAGAAAAATTGCTCGCCTGATCGTTTTCGGAGCACGCGAGAAAATTCATTGAAGCAAAATTATCACAACAATAGCTTTCGACTTTCTGACACCGGAATTACGTCAAAGGGCTTCAGTGTTTCAATAATTCATTTCATCAGTTGTGTCGGTTGTCAGTCATGCCTTGAACGCCTGTTTCCAGCTAATTTTAAAACGCCAGACACACAACTAGTGCCAAAAATCATTGCAGTTCCGAGCTGTTCCATTAAGAAGTTAACCCCCCACCCTCAATTCGTATCCGTATGCATAGAAGTGAAATTGAAATAGAAATAGAAGTGGTAAAAACTGCGGTAAATTAAATCCTCCGACAGCTTGACGGTTTCGCACGCTAATGTTTTAGCGCTGTCACTTTCCATTTTCTAATAAATCGGACATGCTTTTATGTAGAGTTTATGCTACTTATTTCTGAGCGCTAGCATTCAAAATAACCTTACCGTACTGACTTTTCTTAGTTTCTATAGTAGATATCTGTCACAACGAAATTGTAAATTATAAAAACCCAGCTATAAATATATTATCGTTCAACGTAAAATACTTATATAGATCAGAAATTTGTCCAGACTGAAATGTAAAGATCGATAGACAACAGTTTTATATAAAAGGGAAAAAGAAGCCGTTTAACTTCCGCGTTTCATTTTCCAGTTGAAAATATTTGCGTCATTTACATTGCCGTTCACACTAGCTTTATATGCCTCTCATTTCTTTTCTCGGTTGCTTGCGTTGAATCAAGTTTGGAAAACAATTCATTTCTTTTGAACTGGCCTCACATAATTGACAATAATATATTTTGTTGTCTTGTCGCAGTCTCCCTTCGGGCAGCTATTGATGCACCCAATTAGAGGAAGGGCCTAAATAACAAGGTCTAACGACTGCAACCCTGCTAAAGTTGTAAACAGGACCTCAATCATTGCCGAAACAATTCAACAAAACACGAACAACGATAGCGACATAGGTTGTACGTATGCATGATTGAATTGAACGGCGACGCCATTAGCATAGTTTTTTTTTTCTTAAACTGCAATTATATTTGGTGTGGAAAATTCGAAAATGGTAGTCGCTTTTCAGCGAAGGCGGAAGAGTTTGTAAGAACCTCCTTAAAGTTTGTCATGGAAACGTACATAAAATCAAACTTGCAAAGTTTAACATTCAAAGCATGTCCTTTAACATATCCCTAACAAAGTTGCATTTATTCGTTCAAGAAAAAAGTGAAAAGTAAACTGGGGGATGTCTGTCCAGCTCTGAAGCTCAGTAATTTTAACAACTTTGCGTCCAAAGTATTTTCTAACATTTGAGCAGCTGGCAGTGATAATGTAAATGTATTGTTTGTATTTGGAATTTGTTGGCTTTCGTCAAAATTTCAAATTTAAATTAAGTTATTATACATTCACGTTTGAAAATTTGTTTCATTTCACACCCATGCAGTTATATCAGGGAATTCGTCTTCTGTTTTTAAAAGATCTAATGTTTTAACATCATTAGTTTAGACTGGAAGTTTAGTAAACATTTTCTCCCTAATAAGTTTTCAATGGAACCATGGCAGTGTATATATTACGTTAAGTTTCTACGCTTTTAGATAACAATATTTTATAACTGTGCCAATATAAAAACTCGCCTTTTTTGTCCGGTAGAAAACTCATCGGGAGTAAACGTGACTTTTAGACTTTTCATTCAGCGTTAAACGCTCCATTATATCTGAAATAGCAGTTATTCTTTTCGTGTTTATCACTCTTTGGAAGTTTTGTTCAAGTTTGAGGAGCTCTTTGACGCATCGAAATTATACTAACCACTGCGTAATTAAATGCTGTTTTGTGTTTTTATATTGTTGACTGTTGTTGCAGGCTTATGGAAGCTATATAAGAAGGATAAGTAATTAAGCTCACGTCTGTCACGTCTGTACGAACGGAAATTTCCGTGTGAGTCGCTTTATAATACTGTGGTATGGATGTATTGCGTGCTAAAATGAACACCCGTTCACTCATTGTTATTATCACAAGTCAATAAAATTCGATGTCAGCACCGCATACGCTTAGAGCACGTCCAAAACGAATGAATATAAAACGTGGCTTTATTGACGTAGGTACTTGAAATTATGGTCTAAACTGAAACTGTCAAAAGTATTGGCTTGAACACAGGTCATCAGGTAAACAAACGTGTTACGATGCTCTCCACTGAGTTTGTAATTGATCAAAAACAAACAGCCAGATTGGACCCTGTTCTGTACTGAGTGAATGGTGAAACGACCCGATGGATTAAAACATTTTATGATTCTCCTTAAAACATTTCCAGGCGGGTTTGTACTGCGGAGCGTGGCAGAGACACGTTCTACCAACACCTGTTGTTGACGATTGCTAGAGGGTTACACTCAAAAAGTATTAATAGCCGTCATACTCTCTTCGTGAAACTACAGCTGAAACCCGCTATCTCGACGGAGCTGTCGGAGGAAAAAGAAAAAGAATTCGAAAAGCAGGGGTTCGAAATAATAGTGTAAATATGAATACAATACTGAATTAATAATAATGAATATGAGTATAACTTAATGGAGCGACCTGTCCCTTATCTGCAACCCTTATTTAAAGTTAAGGAAAGGAAAAGGCTGACCTTGGATCGCACTGCAGGCTCTACTGGTCAAGGGCTAGTTACCGGTAAGTTGTTGTCTGAATAAGTATCGGAAGAGAAGGCAAGTGGACAAAGTTACTTGCATTGTAAAGCATGATCAAACAGGTGTTCTTGAGGAGTCGTGACACGGCTAGTTCTTTAACCTTTATCTTTAATTTCCTTCGTAGCTCGAAATAAAGGAGCTTGAATTTAGTCCGAAACTGAAGGAAGAGCTCAAAATAATGAAAAAAGTTCGCATTTAATAGCAGGGTCCAACTGAAAATAACAAACCCTTAAACCAACAATACAACATGAATCATATATAAAATAATAAGACTATTGGTGTTGTTTGAGTAGCCCCACAATATTTTTGGAGATGGACTGTTCGTACCCAAACAGTTGTAGGTGTTTTTTCCAAATTATATGCGAAGTTTCCGATATTTTCGTTTTGCATATTAACTTTGATGGTGAATAGACCATTTTACAGTTGTCTGCTCAGTGACCTGGCCTTTGTATGGCAGCGAGGCTAGAGTTGACCTTGTTTTGATACAGACCTCGCTGCTTTTCTTGTGTAAAACAAGTTGTTCTGATGCTAACTAGGTTCATTTACATGACAAAAGCAGTGAGGTCTGTATCAAAACAAGGTCAACTCTAGCCTCGCTGCCATACAAAGGCCAGGTCACTGAGCACACAACTGTAAAATGGTCTATTGTTCTCCTCTCCCGCTTTCCGCCAGTTTTCTTTCATTCCCCGTAAAGAAGGGAAAAAATGATAATGAAAAAGAATGAACATATGCGTGCTGCCCTCGCAAATTTGCGTTTTTTAGAATAACCTGCTTTTCCTTCGCGAGAAAAACACGAGTACCGCTTCGTGTGATTTTTAGAACTGGGTATTTTTATTAAGCCCGGTTGAACAAACCCGAAATTGGACTTAATGAAATGTGAGTTGTTAATCAATTAGGAAAAACTTTCAGTCTGAAACGCCCCCAGTCTAGTTTTAGTTGTGGTCATTTGCAATAAACGAAATAGTCGGTTTGTTTTCTAAATTGACATTCCCTCAGGCTATGCCGTGTAAGGACATCGCGCGTGTGCTTCGCGTTTCAACGCGCGCGCGCGCTCTCTGTTTCACCGGAACTGCGCGCTTCAACTCAACAGTAAGAGCTTTCATTATACTACGTCTTGAAACTCGCATAATTATTGAAAACTATGGGACTATTTATTGCATAATTTTATGTCAGACGCAGGTTTTCACGTTTAATGCGAAGAAAAACTTCAACCATATGTCGCCTTCCACAGTTTTAAAATGTCTACACGATGAAATATTAATGATACACTTTACTGTCGATTCTTGCCGGCCTTGTTATCTTTCCAGCAGAAAGAAAGGCCATGGTATCTCACCCGCCTTTGAAACTGCATTGAAAGAGGTGTTATTGCACATAAATCTTACAAATTTAACAATAAAACTGCCACCATCTTTGAAACACGCATATAAAGACTTTGTTCGATATGCATAGATATAGAAGTCCGCCAAGCTGATCTATGTACGCATGAAATTAAACGTTACACACGGCTGTCCATACAATAAACACAGCACAAAAACACGTTCAAGGTATGCAAAACGCTGACAAAACTGCATCGGTTCCTCGTCTGATCAGGATGAAAATTACAATTTTCATTTTATATTCTGACAAGCAATTTGCCGTTTGGCGTTATTTGCGATCATTGAGAAAACAAAATCGGCTCAAAATCGAAATTTTCGAGAAAAAAATTAATAATTTGGGCCTTAAAACACGACCTTTTATCAAGCCAGCGAGTGCGTCATAAAGAAAATTAAAAGTGGTATCGGAAAGTAGCGAGTAAATAATACAAAGTTCAAATATTCTGAAGCCATTCTTCACTTCGGAGTCAATACGGTGGACTCGGAAAAGATATGCCCACTGAACTGTCGTGACCAGAGAGACCGACCATCGAGCTACTTTAGAGTAGCCGGAATAAAGGTCGTTATACTCGTGGATTTGAAAACTAATATTGCTTTTGAAGCTTGATTAATAGGTCGCAGCCGTTTGCTAGTCTTGAAAAAAATTAACTGCCAAAAGAACGGTCAACTGGAAGTTAATTTTCCTCTCATTTCTCTTGGCCATCAAGAACGAAACATTAACCAGCAGCGCTTGCTATATCCACCTCAAGGTTTATTCTAAATGCCTAAGCCGATTTTACGTCTTACACGATCAAGCAATAACCATTTTTCGTGATCGAAACTTTCACAAACCCAACGACCACCGTGTTTATACATAAATACATGGTCGTCCAATAAAAAAATACAGTTCTATTACACACCTTGCAAGTCTCATTTTAAGCTGAATTGAATCCTTGCAAATGACCGCTTTCTCAGGAAGTCTTCGCCAGTTGAGTCCTTGAAAGACTATTTTTTCACCTAATGATGTGCGACACACAAACAGCCCAAATGGCTCTGGTAATAATGTGAACGACTCTTTGACAATTCGTCCATATATATATATCTCAGCTCTATGACGCAAATTGTTGAATGTAAATTTGTCAAAAGCGAGCAGATGGAAGTGACAAGCTAACATGCTGACGTAATTGGATTCTTGTCGGCCACAGCAGTCTTCTAACTGTAAATATCTGTTCGGTTTGACAAGAAACAAGCAATAAAGAAAAAAAATAACTTACTGTATTCACTCGTCAGAAGCTGAAAGAAAAACAAGTAAGTTTACGCTCTCTTGAACCGCTTTACCGGGGTTTAGTTGATTTGTTGAACATGTATGGTCGATTTCATGATAACGCCGATTGCCCATGGATTTCAATTAAACTGGAAGCGCTAGAAAGATTGAAATTATAATCTCAGCTTAAAATTCGCATACAAATGAAAATAAACGCGTGTCAAACTACTAGCAAACGACTTATTAAAATCAGCAATGGCCGGGAAGTTATAGTTTACAGATGCAAGATCGGTGTAAACGCTGGTGTTGATGTCAATTGTTATATAATGGGCCCTAAGACGTAATTGTACTGCGCATGTGCTCAAGTTGTTCGCATTAGTTCGGAACCTGCGATACAGCCCTTACTACATGATCGATTAATATTTACGTTTGTGATGGTGGACTAACGTATTGAGTAAGCAACAACGACATGAGACACGACATAAAAAAAGTTAAATACACAAATTTGACAAATCTCCTTTTTATAGCGGTATTATATTTAAAGGCGGGAGAAAATATTCTTCGACGGATTGTTCCGCTGATAATGTGTTTCTAATTTTAAATTTTTGGAAAATGAAAGCCGTCTACAGCTGTTCAATAAACTGTAGATCGATCATTTTTTCGGCGAGCAATTAAAAGTCACGAGGTGATATCATGTGATTCGTTGACTAATGCCAAGATCGGAATCATGAGATTGTGTAAATAACGAGGGCCTTACGAGTTCTTTGTTTGAATTTTCCGAGACGGAGGAAATAGATTAATTTCCCTTTTATTACCCACTACCCAGCTTTTCAATATTTTCCAAACGTCCTTGAAACACAATAACTCAAGTGACATCACATTCATCTTGAAAAGTGCTTCTCTCATGTCACTGCATTTTGAGTTATTTTGGCCATGTACAAAATTACCTTTAAACTGAAGGAAACCTGAAAATAGAAGTTATCTAAGATAAGAAAAACACCATAGATAATAATAGACCATAAAGGAACACGGATGGTTAAGGATGGTTTAAAAATTAACACGGATTACAAATGACGAAATTGAAAAATCCAGGCTAAACTTTTCAAGATGTGCAAACCGTGTTGCAGCCCCTACAATGTTTATATGAAACCAAATCTTCATAATAGCAGATCACATTATTCTGCCAACTCATAAAAATATGCCGAATCGACTTAACGAGTCTTATACAGTTGGCATTTCAAACCCTGAATGTCCAAAACACGAAAATGTCAATTCTCCCATCCGATTTCCATATATTCCTTTTGATGTTAGTCCTGAGTATTTGGAAATAATTCAGGACGATAATCTGTATTTTAACACAAGACGTCGCTTTTTTTGGTAAAATGATTATTTACGTGAGAGGAATATGTAAGATTTCAGTGAATACGTGCCTGGTAGAACAATCTCAGCAGACTCTGTGACTGACAGGAAAACATTTTGACTGCAATGTAAACGCTGTTTAATTAACCCATGTCACGATACCACCAATCACGTAACTTGGTCAGTTGATCGTCCCACGTTTAATTCATGCACGTTGCGAGATTGATTTAACAAATTATTATTTGAGAGCGGTTGAAATTGTAACAAACAAATAAAATACTAAGGACGCTAAGGCCCAGTTCAGACGTCGTGCTTTTGCCGTGCCGAACTAAATTCAGGATTTAAGTTCGACAAAAGCACGGCAGAAGCACGGCGTCTGAATCAAACTTTTGTATTAAGTTCGGCAAGCAATTAAGTTCGACAAGCTCTGCCGTGCTACACGACTCTGGCACGGCAGTAATTCAGACGTCGTGCTTTTGCCACGCTAAACAAAATTCATAAATTATATTAATGTATTTTGGCGAGATTGCGTTCCCACGGGGATTTAGGAGGAGAATTGCTACGAGGCATCGCTAAATGTTGAATTTGGTTCGACTCTGGCACGACGTCTGAATCAGAGTTGTTTCTTTGCCGTGCTACAGTCGAACCAAATTGCAATTAAGTTCGGCACGGCAGAAACAGGACGTCTGAACTGGGCCTAAGACGTTTTTTTTTTTTTTTTTTTTCAAAGAATCTAAACCACCAAAATTATATGGACATACGTCCATAGAAATTGTTTCCCTGAGAGGCTTCCTCATTTCGAGTTACTAGCTGTCCGAATATTAGTCTGTCCATAGACGTGTGTTTTTAAATCCCTTGCGGTTAAATAAACCATTTGCTTGCGATCTCGACGAACTCAAGACAAACTAGAGGGTCTGTGGACAGAATGATCCAAATTTTTAATTGCTGATTAAAAACATACCACACTTACATGTCTTACATTACGGGAATACTCCTCCCTGTAACTACTAATTCACAAATTTAAAAAAATTGCTGCTTATGTAGGGCGTTTTCATAGTGACTGTTTGTACAAGATGTTTGTAGAAAAAAAACTCATTTCGCCAAGGAGAAAATGATTGTTGTTTAGGAACACAAGCTGGTACATCAAGGCAAAGCCTATTATAAAGTAAATTTCAATAAAATGGTTCGTCCTTGCAGTGTTCGTTGACCGAGTTTTTGCAATGTGAAATAGGAACTCTCGACTGAGAGACGGACCTGAAGAATCAACCGAGAAAAAAAAAGTTATGACAGACTTTGAATATATTTGGCTAGATTATAGGACCAATTAGTGCACAATTTTGAACCGTGCTGGATAAAAGTCGAACTCTTGACTTCAACTACTTAACGGTTTGACAATCAGTAAACTTTCAGGTTAAAAATTATCAAACAACTAAACTCTGTATTTTCTTAGCGGGCCTTTTGTGGTCTCTTGGGACTGGGGGTGGGGCTTTATAATACGTACAAAATTGTTTCCTTTGAAGATCTTAACTTGAAATGAAGACGCTGCATAACATAGAAACTATGTGATTACCTCAAAACAGCTGTCATCAAAAATAATCAAAAGCGATAAAGAAAGCTGAATTCACTTAGAATGATAAAAGTCAATTATTGCAAGAAAGCTAAGATATGTAATTAAAAACAGAAAAAAATGAAATTTGAAAAACATGACAGTCAAAATACGGTTGTTATGGGAGAATCAACTTCATTGACCAATCATATGCCAACAGCTAAACTGAGTTCATTACTGCAATCCTTTAAAAGCTAGAAGCATTTAAAGTTGGTGGGGTCCTTGCTTAGAAGTCCCCCGCCCCTTCCTGGTCTGAAGAGACTTTAGAGGGCGCTATCTTAAAATATAATACGCGGATAAAAATATATCGCCTGTCTGACAGCTGTGAGCGCTCATTACAAAAAGCGGCGATGTAAAATTACGGTAGAGTTCTTAGTTAATTGAATCAGTGTGAAGATCGTTAGTATTCGTACACAGAAAAGATGTAGGCTATCCAAGGAACAAAAAAGGCCAAAGCGGCTGACATGGGCCCTGGTGCATTACCACTTGGCTTGGGTGCCGCGGTGACTGTTGGTCTTGGAGTCGTCACCTCTTTCCCTGATCCAGATAGCACACACCTACCGCCAGAACAGTCGCGTTTACATTTGGCTCCATCACAGTGGAGCACACAATTTCCACCAGGACAGGACATAATGCACAAGTCTGAACCTGACTCACAGTACATGTTACAGTTGCCCTTGGTGCAGGTTTGATCGCATTCCTTGGCTGTGCATCTCATATTGGTACAGTTTTGCCCGCAGTTCTGTGTGCAGTTTTCGCCAGCGGTGCACTTGAAGTCGGCACAGTGGCCTTTCGAGCATGAGCTATCACAGTTCATTGCTGTGCACTTGATATTGCAGGCGCCATGAGCACAGGTTTGCTCACAGAGCGCGGTGTTAGCGTTGTTACAGTCCAAATTGCATTTTCCTCCTGTGCAACTGGTTTCACACTTTCTTGAAGCAACGCACTGCATGGTGCAAGGCCCTTTGCAATTCTGATTACACTCCCCGGCGCCTGAAATGCACCGAAAAACATAATTAAAACAGGTTTGTTCTAAACCTAAGTGGCTGGTACGCGCGCTGTTAATAGGGATTCAGAAGTTCTCTAGCTTTGCGAAAAAAAAAATTTAATAATTTTCAATTATATTTATAATTTGAAAATGAACTTATATTGTTGCAAGAGACCATGATCATGTTCTCTTGATTGCTGTTATTGATTTTACGATTTTCACAGAAAGCAAGTCTTCGGAGTAAAGCACGAGAAAGCACTGTTATAAACGCGTGCCATTTGCTCATACCTTTGGAACACTCCAAACCGCACCCCTCTCCTTCACAGACTTGCCGGCAATCGTCAGCCTCACACTTCACATCACTACACATCTCGGCGCAATTCTGGACAACCACACCATCACCGCTGGCGTGCAATCCACAATGTCCCTTCTCGCACTGCTGGTTGCATTTGGACGTCATCGTGCAGTTTACGCGAGAACAATTTCCCATGCATGTCTGTGTGCAGTCATCGCTTGAACAGTGCACCGACTCACATCCTCCCGCTAGGCACCGCTGGAAACACTCTGAAGAGTTGCAGCTCAACGACGCGCAAGGCTCCTCGACACATACTTGGTCGCATTTGGAGTAAGCTGATTCATTGACGCTGCCGCAGATGAACGGACACTTTCCAGACAGGCAGATTTGAGATCGGGTGTTGTTGGTGATTCCGTCACAACGGTCAATCCCTTGATTTTGCGCGTGAACGGTGGCAATAAACAGAGAGATTACTGAGATAAGAGTTGCTGCAAGCGAGGTAGTCCTCATCCTTGAAACTGGGGAAGAAAAAAAAATAACAACAAAATTAGAGAAATAAAATACATAATATAATGGGTGACAAATTGCTCCATAATTTTGGCGCGAAAATTCATCGTTAATTTATAATTTCACACGTGAAATTCCAAAATTCCTTAGCAACGTTTGGCACTAATTTTCTCCATGCAATAGTCAAGTCAAAAGCCCATAATTGTGAGCGCAATTTGTCGGCCATTCTATTAAAAGGTAATCAAATGGTATAATCGTGAAGGAAATAATTCCACTTACAGGTATATTGCGCCCAGGCTTTACATTGTCCAATAACGTAGAAGTCATGGGTTCGAATTCCTTCGACAACTTTTTCCGGTTTTCTAAAGCCTATCGAAGATTGCAGCCGAACGATACCCGAAGTGGCTCCGTTAAATGGAGAAATAACCGTCTCGAAAATAGAGATGAGATATTTCTGAATCAATACCCCGCTAGTGAACTTTTAAATGAGCTTAAATAACGCTTGTCTGTATTTCTGTCTGAAATCGACACGCAAATGATACTGTTGAAGAAATAAATTTCCCCTACAATCATCATCTATTTCCATATATTTTCCTTTCAGTTTCTAATCATATTTAATGGTTATTTTGTTCTAATTATCTTACTACAGCCCAACTTCTGAAACTTTCTTTCAGTTTCGGTTTTAAAAGAAGCCGGTAAAAACATAAAATTTGAATGACATGCAAATATGAAGTGTGTGAAAGTGGCACTGACGGATTGCATAGTTTGCGACTGTTAATGATATTTGTTCTACTGCAGCGGGTTAGAGTACAAATATATAACACAGTATCTAATATCAAAACATACAACATGCGGGATTTACGATACAATCTTCATGTATTACACACACAATAAACTATATATACAATAAACTATATATATTTATAAAAGACCGAACTCGTCACGGTATGGCAGTAGTTCTTTTGTATTTTAAGCGAATTTATGCAAATACACCGAACAATATTTCCATAAAGTTGTTTACAGACAGACACCGGACACAAATAGACTCCAAATACATATGTCATTGTATTCAGCGACACTTCTTAGCAAGTCAGTACAGAAAAACAATTAAGTGAAGTTTCAGGGCGCTAGTGAGGATTGATAAGTAAATTATCGGCAAACTGACCCTTTAAAACCCCGTAAGATAATACCCTTTATTTCTTAGGTTTTGGTCCGTTTTTTTTTTTTTTTTGTAAATTTGTTTTTTAGAGAAATAAATGTTAACACTTAATTATTCAACCGAGTAGCTCCCTACCGTTATCAAATAAAATGGAAGTAGGAAGTTACAATCTCCCTGAATGTGCAAATCAGGAAACATGACGCATCTTTCAGTTTTTCAGTTCTCGAAACTGAAAGTGCTGCAGTTTTAAAATATTTCTTTCTTAGAAACATTTCATTTCCGGTTCAGTGAACGCCAAGAATTTCAATTAGCGAAAATTCTTAAATAAACTGGGACATGACACGGCAGATTTTACCAACGTCTCGATTATTGAATAAACTGCAACAACTCAGTGACATATTTATGGGTACAGTTGCCAAATTTCAACCCGCGTCTTTGAAATATTTTAATAGCGAGATGATGGAAAGCGTTATCCAGAGATTTCTCATCATTCATGATCATGATCAATAGAATATGCATTAGGTTTCGTTTGCAGAAGAGATCACTACAAGGCAACCAGTAGGTATTTAATTAAAGTCACCTATGAAAAGGAGTTTATGTCACGGCAGTTGAAGATCCGGCTAGAAAGAGCCGGCGAACTCAAACGCCGAGGGGCCGTTGAAAACCTCAGTTAAAACCACGAGATCACAAGGACTTTTTAACAAACTAAGTTACGCCTTAAATAACTCCCTAAAGAAACGGTACATGCATAAATGGACAGCATATATAAAGGCGAAGACCTGGCAACTAAGATCAGTTGAGAGTTCAGCTGAACGAGCGGAAGTACTTTAGATCGTCGTGCATCGATCGAGCCGCTCTTTTAGCCTTCACAGCTCAATCAGCTTCCTCAAATGCGAGAGAAATTCTTATCTAGCGTGCTAAAAAAAGTATTAAACGCACCTGCGATAAAGGAGGATTCTGGCGTTGATCACGAAGACGCAATGCTCTTCACACTCAGTTCACCTGTACTGTGGTAATTGTCGCTATCGTCTGGACTTTTGGCGCAGATTGTAGTCACGTGACTTCTAAGTGAGTCACGACATTATTCAAAGTACTTCTGTTCAGTGTCGCGTGTCGCGAATACACGAGCCGCTCTTTGACAAATTTTCCTGCCTAAAACTACCAGAAAAGTTTCAAATTCCTATTACACACGTAATATTCTTTAAATCTTTAATCATTATGAAATAATGATTAAAGATTTCACTCTGAAAACGCATCAAATGTTTTCCATCTGCACCACACCGGGGGAATTCAAAAACGCAACAATCACCGTTCATTTTGCGTTTGCGTTTAAGTAAAACTCGGGCAAGGGTTTATCATGATTATCGTCACGTGGTCTCTTCCGAAAATATTCGTTTTCAAAATGTTTTCCGTCCGCACTGAAGCGCTGACGTTTTCAAACTCCTCCGGTTTGAAGAGCGTTTTCGAAAAGCTCCGTTTTCGTGACGGATTAGTGTGGACGGTAGGCCTAACCGGAGAAATAAGGCTCTGTTTTCAGATTCCTCGCGCGTAGTGCGGACGGAGTCTTAAACTAGTTCATGAATATACTGAGGACAGAGCAATCCCTACCACTAAGGTCGTCGCGCGTGAAGTGAAAAAGGCGAGCTAAACTAGCCGCCTAATAAAGACTTGGTCATTTTTATATTTCCATTTTTTTTCCTTCTCGCTTGTCGATTTGTCGTTCCGTATTTCACCCTAGTAAGATCAGAGAGGCAGCACGCTTCAGATTGAAAAGAAGCATTTCCCTCTCAGGAACTCCTTGCCTAAGAAAATTATACGTCTAGGAGTGTTGAGGAGCTGTTCCAAAAATGTTTTTGAAAAAAAAAAGAAAGAAAACAATTTGAAAAGAAGACAAGACAAGACAAAACAATGGTTGTAGGCGCACTCAGCTGCACAATCCTGAAAATCAAAGGTGTTTGTATGCGAATTTCTTGTTATCCAAAGACACACAAACCTGAAATATAAGCTGCAAAATTTTGATTACATTATCCTGCGCATGGTATTCGTAGTATAGGACAAGCATTATATGTTTGGTAGCCGACCGGGGTGCCCGCCTTTGTAACCACGTTTCTCATGCGTAACAACAGCATAACAAAAGCTGCCTTGCTCGCCTTGCCTCATTAACATAAAGGTATGTCTTGTTGCTAATAAACATTCCGCTTCAAGCAACACGCGTGATCTTCGTTGAACTGAGATCAAATCTGTGCAGAAATCTATCACAATAGTCTAAGCAAAGGTCGTTTGTTCGGTTCTTTTTGACTAAGCTGTGCTACTGCGAGGAAACTGTTCATGACTGCTGTGAGGAAGACTTCACTCGAGTGCATGGGTTTTACAAGCAATGCCGTGATTGTAAACTCACTAATTCAAAATCATGGGATGTGGAGCCACAAAACAACCAACCCTACATCGGCCAACCGTTGTATTAACTGGGCATAGACGACTCGAGGAGGACACAGAGGAGACGGACTCGCTTCTTGAATCAGAAACAGAACTATCGTCTTGCGAGAAACTACAAGAGTACAGCCAAAGGTATCCTGAATATTCAAAAGTGTTGCGAGCGGTATTCAGCAGTGTTGAAAAACTTCGGCGTTTGTCAGAAATGGAGAATTCACTGAGCGACAAGAAGCTAGTATCGAAGTTAAATAGAGAAGCTCTTAAGCTTCGCCAGAGAAGTATCAAGGTAGCTTTCTCAGCCGGAACAACTGACGAAAAGAAATATGACATTCTTGCAAATTTCATCATCGACATCGGCGCAGCGGAGTTTTTCTACAAGCTAGCCAAACAGTTGTTCGATTCCTACCTCAACAGCGGACAGACACTTCGCAAAAATGGAATAAAACCGGCGGATAAACCATTAAATATTGAAACAGACCGATGCGATCAACTGGCATCAGAGAGCTTAATTTTAATTCTACTCGTGATCCAGAACTTTGCTGAGTTTCATGAGCAGTTCTGTGTGACATGCGCAACAGAAACTGGGATAATACCACTTTGCTTGGAAAGTAGCAAACAGTTAGAGTCCATGCTCAAGACCTTGGACGACCGCAGTGGTGAGACGCCAGTACGAGCCATTAGAGTTCTGGGATGTTGTTTTAATATTCTGTATAACATGGCCAGGAAGACTGAAGAGGTCAAACCGACCGTTGACTACGAGGCCAAGGAGACTTTAGTTTATTTTGCCAAATCAGATATTCCCATTGTGGCCCCGCTGGCTTTGCTAAGTTTGGCTTACGTGGCTGACGAAGAGAGTAACCAGCTGGTACTCGCAGATGAAGAAATCTTGGTGAATTTAACTTCCATTTTGAAAAAGGCTAAAGATTCGGAAAGGCGAAAGTTTGATGGCTTTTCTGCAAGAGAGCTGGCGGAGGGTCTCAGCCATCTTGCCATAAACGATACCAACAAAAGAGTTTTGGGTCAAAAAAGTGCGATAAAAGTGCTTGTTTCAATGATAAAGACATCAGGTGACAACGGAGAAAAGGCAAGCGCAGTCAAAGCGCTTTGGATGTTAGCCTTTGATGAGAATAACAAGAACCTCATCGCTCAAGAGGAAGGAGCCTTGGACACTCTACGACAGCTGCAGCACTGCGAGGACCCGGATGTTCAAAAGGGAGCCGCAGGTGCACTATGGGAGATTGAAGGAAAGACTGCAAGAAAGCAGGCTGAGGAGACAAGAGAAGTCTCGGCAAATCACGTGATGATTAGTTACCAATGGGATTCCCAGGAAGTGTTAGTCGAGGTGAAAAACAAGCTTCAGGCCAATGGATACAGAGTATGGATGGATCTGGAGCAGATGGGAGGGTCCACATTGGAGACCATGGCCAAAGCTGTCGAGAACGCCTCAGTTATTCTGGTGTGCGTATCACAACGATACAAAGAAAGTCCAAACTGTCGATCAGAAGCCGAGTATGCCTACCAGCTGAGAAAGGACATCATTCCTTTGATGATGGAACGAAATTACCGACCGGACGGTTGGCTAGGAATGATTGTTGGAACAAAACTTTGGATTGACTTTAGAAATAGTTACGGTATCGAGACAGGGGTTGGGAAGTTGTTGAGGGAGTTAGGCGGCAGGGGACGACAAGACCAAGGCAATCACTTCACTGACCCTGGCCAATTAGGAAATGCTGAACAAGTACAAGAAGATTGTCCTCCAGCCACCCCTGAAGCGCCAGGAATCTCTAGTTGGACAAGTCATGATGTGGAGTGCTGGTTAAAGGATATTGGGTTGGACGAGGTATGCAAGACAGTCCTACCCAGACTGGACGGTCAGACTTTGATTTACCTTTATGCACTCCGTGATGAATGTCCTGATTATTTCTACAGGTGCCTGGAAAGCAATCTTAACTTGCGTGACATGTTTGATCTATTTAAATTCAGGGAAGAACTGTGTAAACTGATGAAAAAATAACCCCATTCGGAAGAAACGTGTCGTTTTGACTGAAACGTCTAAAGGGATTTAAATACCCACCAATACTATGTGCTGTTTAAAGTTCACCAGTAAATTTTCTCCGATTCTTATTGGTTTAAACTGATCACGTGACGCGATAGTGTTCATCCGCGGAGAGACACTATCAGCCCATAGTGACCGTCCGAGGAAAATACCCGGATGGATAGTACTCGTCCGTGAACATTTTTCTGTAAACAAGCGAGCTTACAGAAAATAAACAATTGCAATTGTATTAAGTGGGTTTTTGTCTGTTTTCTTTTTCAAATTTCACATTTGGCTTTCACGGCTTTTATCTAAATAAGTTGAAAATAATTCAATATAATTTTTGAACTGGCCCGCGAAAGATAATTTAGTGGTGAACAATAAAGACAATAGAGTGTTTATGTCTGGGAACTATCGGTCTGATAGTTGCCCCTTGGAAATTTGATGTTCTTAAAACTAGCATATTTGCCCCCGAAGCTTCGCTTCTCGAGCAAATATTTGTTTTAAGAACATTAAATTTCCGCGGGGGCAACCATCAGCCGATAGTTCCTCGACAGAAACACTCCATCGTTTAAATGTGCCTGGAGTCTTCCTATCGTAAAAGTTGATTGTAATCAAGTCATATCCTCTTTGGTGCCTTTGTTGCAATCTCCTGCAATGTATTTCACTGAATATATCGCACACAGGGTATATCCAAAATAAAACAATACATCTAATGCGAGTAATTTATGATTAAGACTGTAATGATGAATGGAGGGGGGGGGGGGGGGGCGAGTTAAGGGGAGGAAGAGCTTTTGTATACATTGTGCCGATCTTTTTCTTTATGACTTACATTCCTTAATTTTTTTTTTTTTTTTGACAAAAACGTCGATCGTGAGCTCTTAGTTATTACGTAACGTACCCAAATTCGCAATTATGAGCCTTGTCTACTGTTTTAATGTCCTGTCATATCAAGTCATCGAGCTGATATGACAGGATCTTTGGCTGAATTTGGCCTGATATGAGCCTGATATGCCGCCGTAGAGCGCCAAAAAGGTACGATTAGGTTATAACGGTGGCCAAATTCAGCCAAAGACCCTGTTATATCAAGTCATCGCGCTGATAGGACAGGATCTTTGGCTGAGTTTGGCCGTTATAACCTAATCGTACCTTTTTGGCGCTCTACGGCGGTATATCAGGCTCGTTTAGCCTCCAGGAACAAGGGTATTTTCGAAGCGAACTTACTCTATATTCCGGCGAAACGTAGCAAAAAGGTATGATTAGACACTAGAAATGCGAGCTTGAAGTTCATGGCGTCTTAACGAAGAGTGATCGTCAGGAGTTTCATTGAGGGTCGGGCACCAGACAAATTGACCGGCTGTGAGAACGGTTTTGCCCGCCTGGTTTGATCATGTACAGGACAGTTTTTCTTGTAAAGAAGTTCAGTTCAAAAAGTTTTCCCCACCTGTGAAAACCAGTTGCCCTCCATCTGAAATCGCTATTGAATCATCGTAGGATATTTTCTAAACCTTTCATCATTTTCCCAGAACAGCCCTCGCGATTAGAATAACTTACAACTATTGAACAAAGCAAGTGAGTGACTTCAATTGTTTAAGTCCAAACTGTTCCTTTATTGCTTCATACTTTTCCTCCGCCTCATTACAATGTACAGCCGTTACTTCGGCAAGCTGTGGTTTTACCAATTCAAATGTCACCAAAAGCTAATCTGTTCTCTTAGAAGAACTCGGCCATCCCTTCCTCCAGGAACCGCTTGTAGATACTCATAAACTTGGCTACAAACGCTTCAAGATGGTAGATGGCTTTGTTTCCTTGGTGAACACGATGTTCATAGTGAGCAGCCATGTTTGTTACTTCAGTCTTCAGACTGCCATCACAGTTGGTCACCAGTTCAGTTATCAAACCCTGCAAAACCAAGAAATGTTTGTTATAGGTATAGCAACTAGACCGGTTTTCAGGTGATTGTCGGAAAACCAAAAACAAAGAAATGGCCAATTATAAGAAACGCAAACAGCCTGATGAACACGAAGCAATTACACGCACCTGGTGCAAGATGCGGAAAAACCAGCTTGACTACTAATTGGCTTTCGTTTTATGGACCTATCATTGTGAATCCACCCCAAGGGATCGCCCTGCGGAGGGAGGGGGGGCAATGTGGGGAAGGGGTTGGGATGTCACCACTTTGTGCAACTCATGGACGTAAGAAGCTTCAAAACCCACACACCTTACTGAGGTTGTGCCAAACCGAACAGAAGGAAGACACTTGGAAACCACGTCTAAAGATTTGACCAAGTCTCTTCTTGGTCAAGGGAAGATGTCCCGACCCCTGGGATGTGGCGCACAGTCAAATGCGCACTCTCCCCGGCCCCCACCTTCAGGGTTAATGCACGCATGCCAAAAGCAGCAGGATTGCAAACTTATCTCTGCATACACAGTGCAGTCAGTGTGCAGCAAAGAGGAGAGCGGGATATGTTTTAACTAATATGTGTAGATTATCAAAAGTTCACTACTATACCACGTTACCTTTAGTATGATATCGGGTGGAATACAGTGGGTCAGGAGTTCATAGAGTCTACTTCTTATTTCCAGCAACCTGAAGAAAAATTGGTGAGTAAAAATAAACTTCACTGAAAAGGAGGCATAGAACTCGGATGGCTCATTAGTAATGTTGCTTAATTCTTAGACTACAAGTAGCTGCCCTCTGTCCTGAGTTTGAGTAGATGACAAACACTACTCATGTAATCACAATTACGATATCTCAAACAGGGCTGTCATTTTAATAGTTTTGAGTCACCTCTAACTTTGTTCTCCACACTCATAGCAAACTTGTTAATATGTGGGTAAATTGTATTAACAACAGGCAAGTTTACCCGTAGCATCACAGAAAAATCAAGCATACTCAGGCAAAACAGGTGTTATGGGTTACACCCCTCAATATTTTGCTAGTCCTCCTGGACCCCTGGAAGGGATGTTATACCAGCAACCATTTATACCTCTGACTGGAGAGGAATGAAGTGTCTTGTCTAAGCACACGACACAGTGTTCCCAGCCACCTAGACTGCACAATTTGGCCAAGTCCCACATGCTAAAGAACAGGCCATCAACTCTGAGTTTAGATTAAAAAAAAAAAAAACCAGTAAATCTTAGTCCATAACAGCACCAAGAACAATTTATTTTCAGCTTTGGTGCCTCCATGCCTGATGAAAAGGTTACCTTAAGCTCCCTAACATCCTACTACCATACTGTATAGCTCCTTCCTTGGATACACCTTGTTTTTATAATGGGGGAGGTGAGGTGGGAAGGTGGCATGGGGGGGAGGGGATGGGTTGGGAGGTAGGGCAGGGGCAACTCTCTGTAATTTCCTCGGCCCACAACTGGTGAGGTACACCATGTGTGCATGTTTTATCTGGCTTTTTCAATTTAGAGGTGATCCTAATGAAGCTTCATAACTTATTAGTTATCACCTTACCTTTTGGGTGTTTGTTGCTCGACAATCTGCTGTGCTGTTTCTCTTAAATATACTTCCCAGTCTGCCTCTTGAACAGGTTGGTCAGGTGTGAATGGGTATCTAAATACAAAATAGACGGTGTGTTTTCTTAACTGAATATAGTGCACAACAGCTATTAGAGCTATATTACTGTCACAAATTGCATTGTAATTAATTGCCATGCACATTGTGTTTGTACATACATGTACATGTAGCTGCAAACAATAAATTAGAGGTACACTGTAAATCATCATCCTGGCTGTAAATGTATGTATCTAAATTCTGATCTACTCTGCAAATATCAAGACTATAGTTATATATTTTTTGTGCTAACAATTCAGGTGCAAAACATACTGTTGAACTCTGCAAGCTTCACACATCAGCAAGGCCCTTCGTAAATTCCTGTTGGATTTCTCAGCAATTCTCTTGGAAAGTTCTGCTGGAAGACTAAGGCCCTCCTTTTTACAAACATTGTGCAATATTTGACTAATCTGCAGATAAAAAGAATTTATTATACACTCTTTTTTATAACAGTATGTTTTATAAGAATATCCAGGCTGAAATTTGCAAAACTTTAAGAATATTTTAAGAATAAACCCAAGGTTAAGATTTTGAAAAGAATATAATTTTTTGTGTTGAAAATTTGCAAATACAATACAATTATATGTTTTTTGAATAAACCGTATCGAATTCTTCCTTTCGCTAAATGGCAAAACTAGCCAAAAACCAACAAAAATAGCGTTAGCCATATGTTTGATTAAAGTGCCTATAAACTGAAAAATAATTGCTGCTTATTTGAAAGGATTTGAAAGGCTTTCCAAAATACAGAAGAATGACGTTTTCCTTTTTGGAATATCTTCTTCATTTTAGAGATATTGTTGTTTTTGTATTATTCAAATTAGGAAGCTGATGACGTCATCTGTTGTGCAACTAAAACGTTAAAATATCGAATAAAGAATATCTCTGAAAATATTGAAGCGGTGTTCTTCAAACTTGGCACCAGAAATGTACATCACAAAAGAAACAAAATTACACCTGTTGTGCTGTCGCCATGACAACAGTTTTGCCACTGGTCCTGTCTTAATTAATTCCCTTCCCAGTTTTTGTCTTAACCAAGGATCATCTACTCCCAGCAATCTAATGAGGAGAGTTTAGACAATATGGAAACTATGTCTGTTCCGAGCAGGACCCTCTGTCTTACAAGGGTTGCAAATGGGGATACTTGTTTTTTGACAGAAAGGAACTGGAGCAAAGAGAGTTGCCATGGCAACAGCACTATTGGTGTCATTTTGTTTCATTTAAGATGTACATTTCTGGTGCCAAGGTTGAAGAACACTGCTCCAATATTTCTAGAGATATTCTTTATTCAATATTTTACCGTTTTAGTTGCACAACTGATGACATCATCACTTTCCTAATTTGCGTAATACAAAAGCATCAAAATCTCTAAAACGAAAAAAAGATATTCCAAAAAGGAAAATGCCATTTATCTGTATTTTGAAAGTCTTTTAAATAAGCAGCAATTATTTTTCAGTTCATAGGCACTTTAAGCTGGGGGCAAAATCAATATTGCAAAATGTTTACCAAAGTAAGTACTCGCCAATACAGTTCTACATGTATCAAGCAAATTCTCATTATGCCCAATTGTTCATACAGTATGTGGTCAGGAGGTTTATTTGAAAGTACACCCAAAAAAACTTTGTTTGACTTTTTGCTATCAGGAAGTGATATTTCATGGGATTTCTTAGGATCCTGAGAGGGATCTGTACATTAAGCATAATTTCCAGAGATGAATATGATCAACAGACAACATGCACGTAAAGAGCTTAGACCTCCTCGACTGTAGGTGCTGCAACCCTGACTCCTAAACAACGGCTGCGAATGGCTGGAATAACTTTGCTTGTTGAGTTACAACACAGGATTAGTCGACATGTTGCTGTGTACTTCTCCATAGTCCTACGCAAAGAGTGTTGGGCATCCTTTGTAAGTCTGTCCACTTCTGTCAACACTACCACTGTAAAATAGTACAAATAGCAATGTGATATACATTTAATATTACTAGTAAAACTAACTTACTGTACACTGAAAAATTCAACAATACACTGCAAGAGTTTGCTCAATACTAAGTACTTATTAACTAAGCACAAGGGCTGGACTGGAAAATATGTTTCAGTCCAGCCCGCTTTGACACAGTCCACAAGCATTTTATCACATGACCTTTGGCAACTGAAGTAGTTCTGCATTGAAAAGTTTGCTACAATAGTAAAATTTACTATCGGAATGTTCACTTTTATCACTCATTTTGAAGAAAACAATTCAATACAACAAAATTGTTTCTGTTATTAACTCCCACAAATTTTGAGGGACCATGTGAATTTCTAGTAAAGCTGTACACAGTTTACTGGCCCTATCACTTTGACATCTACAGCCCTAAAATGGGACCTTTCTTCTTATGTTTTTCCAAAGAAATGCTGCACTGGGCTCTATTTTTCTTTTCATCACTGTTCTCAAGTTTGATACAGCAGTAACACACTCAATACTTTATTGTTATTTATTCTTGTAACAATAAATTTTTGTGAACCCCACAATTGCCAGAAAATCAAGAAATCACAGACCTACCACTTCCATATTTTTTGAGAAATAAATTCCCACAAGAAAGATGGTTATAGCTATACTTAAATTTATTAAATTAAATTGGTAAAAAGCAATCTCTAACATGGGCAGAATCATCTTTCATATGTTATTTACCTTTAAATTCTTTCTGTGTTGATGATTCTAGCTGGTGTGATTGAGCGACAGTCTTGATAAGTTCCTGGATCACAACACGATCATG